>NC_053410.1:18945557-19038057 GCF_016859285.1 Xiphias gladius
TATATTTCTGGCAACAATGATTTGAAAAACTTCAATTAACAGGAATGGCTGTCATAATAGAAAATCTTACTGCTGGATCAGGCTGAGATGTGGCCTGGGCCTTGAAACTGTACTTGTTGTCTAGGAGCACTCAGTCAAGGAGAATGATTGAGAATGACCCTGACCTCTGTCACATGACCTGTAAAACAGAGGTCTCTTTATCCACAGGACCATGAAGTGTCTGCTGGGTGGGGTGGGAAGGGGAAGTGGGTCACTCTGAGGATGGTGTTTTGGAAATCTATCACATCAGCTTACACGGTGATTTTCTGAGACCTGAAACTTGAACCGAACCTGAACTTTGCTGCACTGCATATGTCAAGAAGAAAACTGAACTTACACATACTGTAGATGTCACTGAGGAGAAATGTATGAGCGCTGAGTCACAAGAAAAGCTGCATCTGGAAATTACTTTCAAAGTGTTGCCATTTGAGAAATGGCCACATATTGAACGAGAAGAAAACCTGAGCAAGTAAATGACTGCAGTGATTATTAGATGACTTAGATGGTGATTTTGAGATATCGTAGGGTAGCAAAGCACCAAGGGTTATAAAGTTTAATGTGAACCACTGCAGCATCCTGTGTAAATCACTGTTTAATTAGAGTAAAGTGTGAAGTAACCTGGGGTATTACTGATATTGGCGTCATGTTGCATAGCCATGATGAACACTTGTGTCACATGTGGCTGTTTTCCGTGATTATGAGGATATTCAGAACACTGACAACAATGTGAAAGTGTCAATTGGGTCTCTCTTAGTCATGAACATACAGAGAATTCTCACCTGAATCTGCAGCTGGCTAAACAATGAGTCTTGCAGCTCATTGTTTAGCTGTCTGACCCCCAACTTTACCATGTTGGTTCACTTTCACTGCTCTCATAGCTTCGTTTTTGGCCGTAAGCAGGCAGCGAAAAAGTTTAAAAACCCACTCTACACTACCTGCTCAGCACAATACAGCAGACACAGTTTGCATGTAACTGGTGAACATAGTGGAGCATTTAGCAGCTAAAGAGCCAGATATTTCCCTCAGGAGATGGTTGAGTCCAAAAAAAAAAGAGACTGAATATTCACCAGATTTCCAGAAACACAACTCCAGACGGAGTCGATCGTGTTTCTCAGTAAGTGGCCAAAATGCAGTTATTGCAGGTTACAGAAGCTGCTGCAGCTACTTTGCCTCTATTTGCGCTCAAGCTGTTAGCATGCTGCTAGTACTCTTTAATGTTTGCAATGCTGGGAGAAAGGAAGAGATTAAGTAACTGACTGTGATTAGATTAATAACTGGTGTGATGTGACATCAGGAAGCATTATTTATGGGACACACGCCACAAGGATCCTCAAAGGATGATCAAATTTATTGTATCTTTCCTGACTCTCCTTTCATCACATCATATCTCAGATATATGACTGGTCAGATTTTTACTGTTTCTTTCCTAATTAATGAGGGGGGTAAATTTTAACTATTACAAAACAGACTGCAAAGAGAAATGGTTAGACAGATTTTAATTGAGTTAAGGGAGATCAGAACAGTATCTGTTTGTTCAATTGGCTCAGCTGTTCCATCAAACACACACACACACACACACACACACACACACACACACACACACACACACACACACACACTGTTAACATACAATACCATGTGGCTGGTATTTTAAGTGAAAGCCCAGATTTTGCCAGGTGTTTTACAGCTGGGTGTTGAACGCTTGAGTGAGTCACTATACAGACCGTCTGGTATGTTGTCCAGGTGGTCAGGAAAGTACTTCTTTTTAGCAAGACCAGTTCATAGAAGGTTGAAACTTCACAAATAGAATTGAGTTGGAGAATGTAGCTGAAAAGACTTGTTTCCATACATCCACCATGTACCTCTAGGCATCTGTAAATCTCTGTACATCATGTGCATTTATTACCTATCTTTATGCACCTGACCTGTGCATATTTCTGGACATACCGTATCACCATGAGCAAGTACATACTCTATTAAGGAATGAAAAGTAATCTGATAACAACAAGAAAAATACACCTTTGTATACCAACTTACAAAGTGTGTCTGCATGTTTAAACACATTTTTCATGTCTAATACTGTACTAGATCTCCTAAGTACTGTACATTCTACATGATTTGCAATCCATAATTACAATTTCAGTGTGAACAGCTTGTGCTGTAAACTTGTTGCATGAATCCACATGTTCTGCACTGGTTTGTATTCCTCTACTATTTATCTGTGTCACTGCATTGACCTATTTTCTCCACAGGGATCAGTGGAGCTTTGTGAAATCAATAAACAGAAGGCAAAATGTATTGGGTTTTCCATCATGTAACACAATGGCTTCCTGATTTGGATGTCCTGATTTACATTTGCTTCTAGATGTGTAAAACATGCAAGGTAAGATGAACACTTCTAAAGAATAGTCTGACATTTTGGGAAAAATGCTTATTCGCTTCCGTGCCGCCACTTTGATGAGAAGACTAATACTATTCTCATGTCTGTATGGTAAATATGAAGCCTAGTTAGCTTAGCTTAGCATAAAGACTGGAAACAGGGGGGGAAAAGCTAGCCTGAGTTTCTCAGAAGATCAAAAAACCAGCACCTCTTAAATTCACAAATTAACATGTTATAAGTCATTAAGCTAGCTGTTTTACTCTTTTTCCAGTCTTTATGTTAAGCTAAGCTAACCGGCTGCTGGCCGTAGCTTCACATTTACCATACAGACAAATCAGTGTTGTCAATCTTCTCAACTAACTCTCAGAAAGAAAGTGAATAAGCGATTTTCCCAAAATGTTGAACTATTCCCTTAAATTACCTGTAGTTTTGCCTTTGAGTAGTAACAAAACTGTATTAACGAGTAGCTGCCTTCCATCTAAAGCATGCAGAGATATACTCCAGTACTCTGTGACCCCAAATGTGAATAAGCACAATGTATAAATTAATGGCCTTTCCAGCAACATAAGTGGGGTGATTCAGTTGGTGTAGTGCATTCACATTTCTATAATGTTCTACATCCTCTAAACATTTGGAGCTACATCTCAAATTCCGTAATTGATAACCAAAGGCTTTAAATGGGGCCTTGATGGGGCCACATTCACCCAGCAGGCAGCAGGTCAGTTTGAAAGTTGTCTTCTTTCCTCTTAATTAGGCCGTAACAGGCATGTGTGATGGGTCATCAGTTGTAGCGAGGGTGTCATTTTTAAGGATAACAAGTTTTTGCTGAGAGAGAGGATAATGGCGTGGCCCACTAACCTCCTGTCACACACGGGTCACCTCCCCAACCCCGAAAGGCCATCAGGACAGCAGAGAACATCTATGTCGTTAACGGGGTCACGCTTTTTTAAGGAGATTTGAAATGCTTGTTTGATGTGACTTTTATCCTGACTGACAGTTTCAAGCTTTTTTACTCCTTTCCATCATCGACAGAAACGCCCATGTGTTACAACACATCAGGTTGGGGGACAGGTGGACTTCCCTTGAGATTAGTGACCTAGCTCTTCTGAGGAGAAGAGCTAGGTCACTAATCTCCTCATTCCCTGAGAGCCCTGAGGATAGTAGCCATGGTCCAGTGTCAGAGCACAAACCTTTCACTCAGACCAAGGAGGCTGGAGCAAAAGAGCTATCCGTACTCTCGCCACTGTGCCAGTGCTTCAAGGCTGCCAGCTACTCCAGGTAAGCTTCAGTGGAAGCAAAAGCCACAGGCTGTCAGACATCAAGCAGTTGGCCAGGCAGCAAGGGTATCAATTTAAAGACCCTTGGAAATCTCTGAAGGTCTGAGTGTGTGCTTTAGTTTGCCTTTGGAAAAGATTCATGTTCTCTGCATCCGATTGTGTCCAAATCCCAACAGGATGTAGAGTTTATTTGCGGATTTTACATTTCCGCATCCATATTTTGGGAAAACATCACCCCATGTCAAGCCTGATGTTCAGACCCCTTCGGGAAAGGCATGTATTCAACCCTAAATGAGTAGTACTTACATAAGTTACCTGCTTAAACGAACAGACTCTGGAGGAGACATTTGTAAATTGGACCCAGTGCCCAAATAAATGTTTGCATGTGGTTCAGAGCCAAAGATCTTGGGCCACAAAACCAATCCACATTGCTCGACACAGACCCTGTGTTCACTTGCTTTTAAGTGCATACTGAACCATTCATCTTCTTCTCCTATGGGGTCTATTATAAGGTATTTTTTTGGTATCCAAAAAATGTTTCAAACAACAGTAGACCCCCTTTCTCCTGAATATAATAGTTGCAGATAAGACCAGTAATACAAAGTGTTCTTTTCCTGTGAGCAATTTCATAAAGCTCTACTGGACAGAAAAACCAAAGCTCTGTAACACCTTGCACTTGTTTTTAAATAATTATATTTTAAGCAACAATCTGTGGGGCTGCAGGCTTGCCTTGTCGAACTGTTTTGGTGCGAGACGGAACAGGAAAAACAGTTAAGTCTTTGTACCTGTGGTAAGGTCACTTCATGAACTGTGGGCTTCACTGAAGGATTTCAGAAGCCAAGCAGCATTTCACAAATCTAAGCGCTGCACTATAAATCCATGGAGTGGGGTTATCACACTGTCCGGGTCTTACCTGACACATCATTTTTAATATCCATCTCATATCTCATCCAAATTATATCAGCAGACTCATCAGTTCACAGGAATGTAGACTTTTCCTGTATAGTTCTTATGTGCAACAATGTATCATCAAGCTCACACAGTAACATGAAAAGTTGTCCTCACTTCTGTGAACTGAGCCCTAAGAGATTCAAACCCTTTGAGAAGGAGGTGTAAACATGTTGTAGGCAGGCAGAGGTTGTTTATAGGGATTTGTTACTAAACCTATGCCATGTTCACCTGTGGGCCAGCTGGATGTTCCTTGAAATCAGCTGTCCTGCTTCTGAAAATGAGCAATTAGTTGATGGGCATGTTGCTAAAGTCAACCAGCCATTTTAGAGACAACATATAAAAGGCCAGATTCTGAAAAACCTCCTTGGCCAAAGACTCAGATTTCCTATAGACAACTGTAGACTATGTTGGCCAAGATTTTGTGTCTTTAAATAGCTGTGAACTACAAGGAAGTATAGAAAAATGTATAGCTGTGAAAGACGTACTTAACTAAAATCATGCACGGATTGACCCAAAAAATGACAGGCAAGCCATTTACCTCCATACTGTGTGGAGCCTTCATACAATTGGTCCCTGTGCCTCTCGTTTAGTGACAGGGAGAGAGAAAGTGTGTAGACCTTTTTTAAGCAGATCCTGTATTGGTCTCTTGACCTGGTGTATATCCTCTGTGAAGAGAGGCTTTGTTGCCCTCAGACAGCTTCTAGCCTTTAACACACACCTCCATAATAGTATCTGTGTCTGTGATTTTCCATTTGGAAAATTGTGAGCTTTTAACCTCACATCCCGGGCTTCGCTCGACAGAGAGAGAGAGAGAGAGAGAGAGAGAGAGAGAGAGAGAGAGAGTAATCATCATAAGCCTAATGATACAGTGGCCTACTGTGGCTGCACTGTGATCGCCCAGCTTCACACACACATGTGCCAAAGCATACAGGCGAGAGTTTAGCTAATCTTGATGTCTTCCTGTAGCGTGCTGACACCTGAGCGTTGTAGAGTGTGCAGTACATGCCACTGCTTTGTGCTTGGCTTAGCAAACCTCACAATGTAAAAATGTGCGAGGCTGCATTTTCACCAAAATGTAGCGTTAATGTCTGGATGACTAGAGACTGATTGCAAGTCTGCTGTTAACAGTCACAGATTTTTTTTTTGTTGTCTTTAGCGCCTGCTGAATGAGGGTTCTTCCTTGGCCTTTGACCACTTAGATTCAGCCCCCTCGTAATCTCAGCTCAACACTGACGGCACGACAGGCACTGCTTTCTTACTGCCAGACAGTCTAATCTCCTAACTCTCTCTTTGAGAGAATGACATGCCTAACTAATGTAAGTGTAAGACCATTCATGAAAATTACATTGACAATAATGCCATGACTTTGCATCAGACACAATAAAACTTGTCATGCAGTGAAGACTGACACCTTAACATCTGGCTTCGTTGTACGGTGAGGTTACTGCATGATGCTTCCCACAACTGTTATCACATTATCCACTTTAACCAGAAGACTCATACCGCAGATGCATCAGAAAACCTCGGTGTCACCTTGGCCTGCACACACAGGGCTCACTGCAGAGCTGAACCTGTGTTGTGTGGCGTCTCCGGGTGAAGGTGGGGGTGAGCGATGACTGGGTTCAGTGTTTGCTGCTGGACGGGTGACAGTTGAGGTCAGGGGTTCACTTTTCCCTCAGCTTCGTCTCTCTCTCTACAGACTGGCTTTCGGAGGCTGAAAGAAAGGGCTTGATGAGGAGGACTCGGAAGCACCAAGGCATCTGGCAGCAGGAGCAACCCTTCCCTCCACATCCTGAGGGCCAGCAGAGCCGCTCTGTGGCGGCCAGAAGAGGCAAACAAGGTGCACACTGTGATCTAAACACAGACTGAGGGGGGTGGTTCAGGTTACCTCTTTGGTACGTGTGTTGCCACAGAGAAGCTCACTGTGAAGAGGAGAAGGGTGGAGGAGGGAGGTTTGTGCAAGTGCAAATTTACATAGAACAAAAGGATTTTAATCAATAATAAAATTGCACCAATATGTGTTCCCATAATACTCACAACTCTCCTCTGGCTTAGTTTGCCTTCTTTGTTTCTGAGTGCTCTACTGTCAATCTGAGACGCTCTAAAAGTGCCAGATGCTCTCGCACTGACATAGAGTCATAGAGAATTTGTCAGTACATACATTAGCTCACAGTAACTTAATTATACTTTATATGATACTTCTGGCCTCAGTGTACATTTAGATGAATGAGCTCCACATTTTAGCTAGGTGCAGTCACGCTGGCAGGACTAAAGTCATCACCTGCATGACCTTTTCTAAATGGAAGTGATTATTGAAAAGTAGAACATGCCCCTGGAGAGGAGGTGCAGGAGACAAGTTCAAAGTAAAAAGGGGTTTTTTTTGGCTAGGATGACGTAAATTGTTGCCAGACCATTTAATGTACAGGTTGCTCAGCCACACTGTGACACACAACTTCCATAATCAGACAATATAAAGTGACAAGATGTTTCCTTATGTTGGTGTGTAGGGTGTGTATTTGAATACACAGTATTAGTCATGTTTGGAATAGATATTTTGGGAAATACACTTATTTGCTTTCTTGCAGAGAGTTAGACGAGAAGATTGATGCCACTCTCATGTCTATATGGTATAAATGAATCTACAGCCAGCAGCCAATTAGCTTAGCTAGGCTGGAAGACTCGAAACAGGGGGAAACCGCTAGCCTGGCTCTCTCTCTGGATTTATGTGCCAGACTATTTTTGACCGAGTACAATAACTCTGTGGAGTCTTAACAAATTTGGACATTTCATATGCCACAAATGACTGTGCACTTAGGAGTGAATGGCTTAATTGCAAAGAGTGTTTTAATCAATGTTTTTTTCAGCTTTAAGATCCTCATAATGTTACGAAATGGATTTGGCTTAAAGTGGGACATACTGCATAACTTTAATCCTTCTGCTGTGTTGATGTCTTGGTGGAATAGTTCAACATCCAACTTCCGAGTTGGCAGCTAAACAGGATTGCATTCTCATAAAATACTCTTAGAAACGTGCAGCAGGAAAATGAGTCATTAACATAGAGTATATCAGCAATTGTAGAATGGGCAGCTTGTAATTGGATAAACTTTTCAGCATCGGTGTAGTTTTGGACTCCACTGAGGGCCTTATGGTGTCTTAATGTTAGAGGAGTCGTAGGACTCTAATTAATTTAAGCTAAATGAAACCCCACCAAAAATGATTTCCATTAGCTCCCTAGATATTTCCATGTTGGCTAGGACTTCCACCCAAATTCTCTATCTGCTTAGTAGGTAAGAAATAGATAGGATTACAGCTGCAATCATTTTGACAGTGAGTGGTTAGGTATTAGTGACTGTGTCTAAGCTGGATTTAAAATGAACTGACTGGTCATCCCTACTGGTGTAACACAGTACTGTCTACTGAGAGCAGAAAAGAGCAGAGCTACTGTTGAGGACAGCAAGGATTCATGCCTTGGTCTTGAAACTGAGGCCATGGAAATAATGTTGAAGAATTTTCCTCCGAAGGTAGTGAATATTCCATGGAGGAATAATAACCTCAGTACTCTGCATACAGACCCTCCTCTGTCCGAACAAGGAGAGACCATCATTGGAGTCTACCTGTTAGTGTTGGGTAAGTCAACCATCACATACTGGAGTATAATTAAACTTGAAATGTAAGGTTGCAGTGTCTCATTTTTTATACTTTGTGTATGCTTTGTAGTGGAAATATTGTAGTACAGCATGGTGATTTCAGGAGCAATGGCTGAATTCCCACTGAGAATGCCCATGTCACAACCATATCCATTGTACTAGTGAAAAGCACCCTGGATTAATGTCTATGAAACGGCATACTGTATGGGTACTACTGACAAAATTCCTCTTATTTTCACACTTGGTCTGACTTCCATAACTCTGTAGTGCAGAAAATATACACCCTCAGAAATGGTTTTGTCATTTAAATCCCTTTGGCCAAATTCAAGCAAGAAAGAGTCACACATTATTTAAGTGTCAACAACAAAAACAACTGTTGTTCCTCCTGTTTCCAAAGGCCAGTCCACCGCTCACACAGCCAGTTTGGTTTGTGTTGGTGCCACTGCTTCTCTGTCGGTCCACCTCAACTAATGCAGTCGAGGGAATTTGGGTAACACAGAGACTGAGTTATAGAAGGACAAGGGATTCTCTTGGCTTTTCGCTGATACTATCTAACCCCAGAGAAAAATGATTTAACTCTGAACTCCCTCTACTCTGTCCACTATTTCAGTCTCTGTTCTATTATTATTACTTTTTTTTCTAGTAGTTTAGCAGCTAACACAATGACAGAGGTCAGGAACCAGGAACAGTGCAATCCAATGCCTTATAACACTCTTTTCTACTCTACTTTACTATGCTCTTCTCTTCTCTTCTCTATGCTACTCTACTTCACTCTACTCACCTCTGCTCTGCTATACTCTATTCTAATCTTCTCTACTCTAACATACTTTTTCATTCTATTGCTATATAAAAATATGTGTCTCACTGAATATTCACTGAATATACTGTATATTTGTCTCTCTGTAGGATGGCTATCCTGGTTTGGAAACAGTTTAGTGATGTTTGTCCTGTACAGACAACGGGCCTCACTTCAGCCAACAGATTTCCTCACTTTAAATCTTGCCATCTCTGATGCCAGTATCTCAGTATTCGGCTACTCCAGAGGGATCCTAGAAATTTTCAATATCTTCAAGGATGACGGATATTTGATCACCTGGATCTGGACCTGCCAGGTAAAAGCCATACCAAGACATTACTTGATTTAAAAGAATTTCATTTAAAAGAGCTATTTGTTTACTTTTTAAAATTTTTCTATATATCCTATCAAATTTCCAAATCTTAAAATTGTGGTGTAATTCGCAGAATCAATAATTAGTCAAATCCCAGTAATGTTGGTTTGAAATGACTTGAAAGTGATGACTGTGCTGAGGGGCAAAAATGTGTGTATACATCTGCTCTCTTTGGCCAATGCCGACTGCTGAAGTACATTAAAAGAATCTGTGGAAGTCTTACAGTAAATTGAGTATGCGTGTGAATGTGTGCGCGTATGGGCAAAGGATTATGCTGGTAGCCATGTGGGCTGGAGGTTAAATCTGTAATAAGATTACCACTGTGGAGGCCTTTAAATGGGAGAAACTAGCACCGTGGCACCTGTCAACAACCAAACAGGGAAAGAGCTGCGGGGTGGATATTTGTTGCATAAATGAATCACTTGCTCTTATGTTGCTGAATTACGATAAGTAATCTGAATTGAATTAGAAGATGAGCTGTTGTGTGTAGTTTCTAAAAATTTACCGCTCATTTCTATCTTTTTGTCCTCTCACAGCTTCAGCTAGAAATGAAATAGTTGTCATACTTTAGCTAGGAATTCTTTCGGGGTATTTTCCTTGCTCAAGGCTAGCTGTGGTGGAAACCGAGTTATCCGTGCTGCAGTGAGTGAACTCTCTGAGGAATCATACGAAAACAAGCTGGTGTAACTAAAACACTTTCCGTCTCAGAAGTGTAAACCCCAAACTCTGAGTGGGCAAGATGCTGTAAATGGAGCTCTGCTGCCCTTAGGCTTCCGTACAGCCCCCGAGATGATCTCATCTCTCAGACATCCAATCTCAGGTTTTCATCTGAGGGAGAAATATTGGGATAGCAGTACATCCCTCTCATTTCACCTTCCTCTGAGAGAAGTGGGCTGAGAGAGGGAGCGTCTGAAATATATGAGGGAAAAGTGAGAACTGACAGAAACAGAGGAGGGAAAGAACAGGATTTTGAAGGAGACAGGCATGTGAGAAGCATTAGCAGATTACTCCATGGAGCATGATGGGACATGAACAGTTGCAAGCTGGGCCAGATCCCAGTGTTATGCACCCTATGGGACAGGATGCTATTGAATATGATAGAGCCTTACGAGACCCTTTGATGTTGCAAAGGGGAAGAGAGAGAAAGAACTGTCAAACCAGTGTACAAGTTCTATAAAAATACTATGATTTGAAGCCAGTACTTTTCTGATACTCGGATCTAAAATTCACATCTTATCTTGTGAGCCGGAGGCAGAGGTTAAACACTATTCTGCAAGGCGAGCTGGGGGGATCAAATCACATACTTTCAAGAGGCAATCGTCTTTTTGCACCTGGTCCTCAATTCTTATGAAAGCAGAAAATGTACAGTAGACTAGTGCTGAATTAAAATCCTAATGGTCTAGACGTTGGCAGTCCAGTAATCTGCCAAATGTGAGGCTGAAAAAAATGTGATGACAGACAGTAATAGGATTAGGACTAAGGAAGATCAGGAAAGTAATCAGTGAGAGACCTTAACTGATCCGTGTCACCTGGAAATGGCACAGCAGGGAGCCAGGTGTCACACAGTTGGAGCCAGACTGAAACACAGTAGCATAATTCCCTTTAAGAAGAGCTCTGATTAAAAGATTGTCTTCCCACACAATGAACTGAATGCTAAAAAGCTTCATGGTTTAATGTATTAGGCAGCCAATCAACTTCTGCTCCCCCAGATTTTTTCTGGAAATCAAGGCCAAATCTATTAACGGCTTTAGTGAAAGTTTCCATTTTAATTTCCCAATGCTGATCCTGGAAGTTTAAAAGCCTGCAGCACACATCAAAAGGAAATGCTCTGGGTCTGGAAAATATTGGCCAAAAGGCAGGAAGAGCTCTCCAGCTGTAGCGTCTCTATCTGATAAAGTCCAAAGCAAAACAAACTCAACAGACAAAGGTCTGGAACAATTAGGCAGGCAAGGGATACGCACCCTGAGGCTTCAATGAAAACTCAAAGACATTTAAAGGATGTCATGTCATGATTCACCAACCCCTTTCTCTGTCTGCCTCCAGGTAGATGGCTTCTTCACACTGCTCTTCGGCCTTGCAAGCATCAACACCTTGACCGTTATCAGTGTCACCAGATACATAAAGGGGTGCCACCCAAACAAAGGTCGGAAAACTTCAGATTGGTGTTTCTGCCTTCCTCACATTCCAGCAGTTCTTATCTGACTGAAAAGTGTGTTTCTCAGTTCTAATGAAACCTTATTACCGACTTCTGATGTGGAAATAACTACCACTTGTCTCCAGCAATTTCATTTACATTTCTCCAACAAGTCATTAAGTTAATTTGAGGTGACATTTTCTATTTTGGAGTCCAACTGATGCTTAAGAATGTCTTAATTATATGGAAATTAGGTTGAGCAACTGCCTCTCTTGTCAGTGTGGGATAAGAGTTTTTGCCATATTTGTGGTTTTTCACAAAACACAGGCTACATAAACCTGTGTGTGGGTTTTCTTGTTACATTGGTGGTTAAACTATGAACATCGGTGGTACATGTGGGATATCATCAACGGTGCTATGTGCTTGAACAGGGCTGCAACTACTGCAGGTGGTAACAGATATTGATCTGGATAAAGAAATCCAAAAATGCAGTGTGGTTTTAGGTCCAAATTAAATAAATTAAGGCCAGTAAAACTTGCAGGTAAACCTGTGCAGGTAAGCCGCAATATAAAGAAATGCATCTAGTAACCCGTAGAAACAAATGCATTGTATATTGTCATTCTTCCTTTGGAAATTGCACTGCACTTACTGTATGGTTTATTGACACAAGATGTGCAAGCACTTGGAAATAGAGCATACTGACTGATTTTTTTTTCATCCCCTGAATACAAAGCTATGTGTGCTTTGTCAATAGAGGTTCTTTTCAGTCACAGATGTTTGCAAAGGCTGTTAATATAAGAAAAGACCTCATTGTTCAATAAATGTCACAATCTTGACATTCGTAAGAAGTCAAGAATGCTGGATCTTTAAGTGGCTCTCACTTTTTCTGTCCCGTGTTTGCAAAAGTCATAACATTTAACCTTTTCAAGCTGCACACAATCGAGCAACTGTTTCACGAATATGGGAATCTTATATTGTATTCAAGATACATGTTGTATGTTTTCGCAGCTTACTGCATCTGCATGAACACCATCGTTGTATCACTGATCTGCATTTGGACTGGAGCGCTGTTTTGGTCTGTTGCGCCACTGCTGGGCTGGGGCAGCTACACAGGTCTATTCTCACACACCAACCTAATAGAAAAAAAAGGAGGATACGACTTTATTTTTTAATTTAAAGCCTTGATCTGACCTCTGTGTCTTATGTTCTTTAGATCGAGGTTATGGCACCTGTGAGGTGGACTGGTCCAAAGCCAATTACTCCACCATCTACAAGTCCTACATCATCTCCATCCTGATCTTCTGCTTTTTCATCCCTGTGATGATCATGCTCTTCTCCTACGTCTCCATTATCAACACAGTGAAAAGCACTAATGCCATGTCAGCTGATGGTTTCCTCACTTCCCGCCAAAGGAAGGTGGAGAGAGATGTCACAAGGGTAGGCGACTAGGAGAAAAAAGTTTATTTCAGAGATTTTTATTGGAATGCTTTAATTACAAATGTAAAATGAGACTCTTTAAAGCTCTACTTTAAAGTGCCCTCCTAGTAAAACCTCGTCCCACATAATGCCACTTCTAACAATTGTTCCCTCATGTACCTCCTTAGATTTCCATTGTTATCTGCACAGCTTTCATCGTGGCCTGGTCGCCATACGCAGTGGTGTCTATGTGGTCAGCCTGGGGCTTCCACGTGCCAAGCACAACCAGCATCGTCACCCGTCTCTTTGCCAAGTCTGCCAGCTTCTACAACCCGCTCATCTACTTCGGCATGAGCTCCAAATTCCGCAATGACGTCTCTGTGCTGCTGCCGTGCACACGAGAGCGCAGGGAGGTGGTGCATCTGCAACACTTTAAAAACATCAAACTCAAGGCAGAGGCCCCACCCCCACCTGCATCACTTCCTGTCCAGAAGCTGGAGGAGAAATGTGCAGCGGGAGAGCTGAAACCATCCAGTCCTGACACCGACTCAGGCGTCAACAGCCCTCCACAGACTCCTCCATCTGACACACAGGAGATCTTCCACATTAATGTGCCCTCACACATAGAAACTTCCGAGTACTGGTGTGACAGGCTCTGAAGACTGGTCCCATTTGACTTGAGCCAATACTTGAATTACAAGGGGAGATTGAAAGTATTTTTGTATTTTTTGGTCTTACCCACGTTAATGAACTATATGTGTAACCTGTGTTAATAAATTATTTTCTGTTTGACAGCTGTTGACAAGAGTTTTCATTTCCAACGTTTTTGCGATCAATCATTCCAAATTAGTAATGGCAACATATAGTTACATATAGTAGTATAGTAGAGCAATGTGAAGCATGAATCCTGAAATGTCCTCAACTCAGCTGAGGCATGTGATGGCACAGTATTCTGCCATCCCCCCTGCTGCCCCTGAGGCCACTCATGCCATCAGATCCCCCATACATCCCACATCGCTCAAACCCCATCAGCCTATAGAAAAGTGTCATTTTACATCTCCGTCTGTCAGACCTGCATCATCATGTCAGTCAGCCAAAAGCAGTATGGAGCAAAGGTTTTCAATAACTGTAGCAGGGTGGCTCTATTTTTTACTGAAAACCGTGAAATCTCCTCCGTTGGTCCGAGGGTTTAGTAAAGTAGGACAACGTTTCTCTGCAGCGTCAATGGGCAAATTTCTACTTGAGCCATGAAGGTTTAATCTTTAAAAAAGTTCCTGAGGTTTTTTTTGTTTTGTTTTGTATTGCGTTTCTGCAAAGTCCATAATCACACACACAATGAGCTCTTTTACAGCAGCCCTTAAGACCCTTAAATCAAAATGGCAGGCAGCTTCAGCATAACCATCCATATGGTGGATAATAGCAGTAGCTTGGGTGCCAATCTGCATAAACCAACAGGCTCTCACTGTTAGAGTAGTAGAGGTTGACATGGGACTATGTTTGTGTGTATGTGTGTATCAGGGGAGGATGTGGAGGTGCACATGCACCATAGACCACTGCAGACATAAGCCACAAACCCCAAAGTGACAGTGGATGTGACTTACAGTGGCTGTTTCTCAAACAGGTGTTGATTGGTTTATTTGGTGGAGGAGGAGTGATTGCTGTGGTGAGAGTTGACAGACTTCTCCTGGTTGTTTTGTTTCTCAGTCTGAGGATGGGAAGAGTGAGCTGCAGAACAGATAAACTGAATCATAGCTCGGTTTTCCTCCCTCACATAACAGAAAAAGACGCATCTTGAAGGGCCAGTGTGAAGCAAATCTTCCTCTTGGTCATTCTAAATCCATGAAAATGTGTGTTGGCTTTTTCTGTCCTAAAAAACAGCACAAAAAATAACACAAAAAACATGTCAAGCACACAAAAAGATGCGTGCACTGCTATGCTGCAGGGTGCCAGCTCCTCGCATCCTCTCCTGATGGCCCCGGGTTACTGATCTTCTTCTGCCTGGGTGAAGAGCTGAGAGCCTGAAGTGGGACGGGCAAAGAGGGGAAGTCTGGCCCCGTCCCGTTCTCCACTTTTAATGAGCGCTCCGATCATGCAGGAGTAAAAGTCCAGGTGGAACAGCTCAGCGCTCACACACACGCCCGCTGCTCCGTACTGCTCTCAATGAAAGAGTAAGGATCCGGGCGAAAACTGCGCAGGGAATTACCTTTTTTTTTTTAACGCCTGGAGGATTATTTTACCTTTTCAGGTAAGTTCACCTTCACTGCCTTACGGAGATGATGGTTTGTGAGCAGAGAACAACCAAGCAGCTCCATGTGTGAACTGGGGATTTTGAGTGTGCTGCTGCGTGGCGTGAATGAATTATTCACTTTTTAAATGATGCGTAATTGCGCGTAATGGATGTCCATTGTGTATAAGTGCATTTTAGTTTTAATTGTCAGGCATGTGGGGAGTTTTAATCAACACTGCAGGAGGTTTTTGCGTTTGTAATTTTATTTATTTATTTATTTGAAGAAACAAAAAAAAAACTTTTTCCTTTGCAATGTATGGCTCTGGTTCATTCCAGCTGAGCGTGTGAGATTTGACAGGCTGCCCAAATATGCGCGCTGTTGTTCAAACTCAATGTTTGACGTTCTGTTTAATTTCCTTTATTTTTTTTTAAATTTTTTTTATTGAACACCTCGTTTAAGCAAAGGGGAAGAGCCCCTTTCCTTAAACGAGGCTTTTAGCTGAATGAATTTACCCCCTTTCATAATCATTCATACTGTAGGCTACTTCTCTACTTCTCATGGCCGATTTTTAAATAAGATTTGTAGAAACTTATCCAGCTTTTCCATCAGGTTGCCTAAGCCTTTATTTTGAAACGACACCTTTTGCCAGTGTAATAAGCAGCAAGCCTTGGAGCAGAATTCCTCAACTATGGTTTTTAATTTCTTGTACAGTATGCTTGACATTTCTTTGTGTATTCTCTCTGACATTTCTGTATGGTTGGAAAGAGCCTGATGAAGCGCAGGTGGTCTCTATACAATATGTCCAGGCTCAGGCTTGCACTGAGGCTGGTGCCAAGAATTAAAGTAATTCAACCTGTTCCGTGCTCGATAAACAAATAGTGTTCCAGCAGCAGCAGCAACAGCCCAAAAGGCTACAGAATTGACCTTGTAGAGACATGTTGGCTTTCCTGTGTCTGATCTCTCCAGTGCTTCTTTAGTTGGCTTGTTGCAACACTTGGCTCAACATGCTTACAGTCAATTCTGACACCTGTGAATGCTGGGATTTGACACTCCCTGGCAGAGGGTGTGTGTAAATTTCAGGCACACCATCACTCAGGACCGGGGTGAAACAAACTTCTCAGCTGGTTGTGATACTCAAATAAGCCTCAGTACCCATTGCTGCTTTGCCTCATTGCATTTACACTGGCCATCCTGGACAAGGAATGTGGCTGCTGCTGGAATGGAGAAAGCTTGAAATACAGTCCTTGTGTTTTGCATGTGGCTGTGTGTCCCTAAAGTTCACCATACGTGATGGAAACAGACCATTTTAGTGGTAAAAATGTGAAATAATGACACTTTCTCTGTGTTATCAGTGCTTCTGTCTAACTGCTTTCAAGCACCTCTGAGACGATGGTGCACCAGTCACAGGGTGGTCTTTGAGAACCCACTGTGTGCTGGTTTTTTGGAAATAGGCACAGACAGCTACTGTACATACTGTTTGCATTACAGCCACTGTACACATGTGACACTCCTGCCAGGTGTGATTTTCACCCTGGATTATCAGATGTCTGGTGATCATGCATTTAAAAAAAATAGCAATTTGCCTGCAGGGGGCTGAAAATGTTAATTTCACTGCAACAACAGACCAGAAGGCTTCTTTGTGCAAAACAGCTTGGCCTGGCGTAATCGTTGTTAAGGTTGCTATGTGCGTGTAATCCACATTGTGGTGAGAATGTAATACCGAATTGAGTTGCGTTTTAATTCCTAAAACTATGTGACCTGTCTGAGCTGCTGGGTTCTCTACCAAGTGACTTAGGCCCCTGCACAGAGCCTTTCATCTTCTCCATTGGCCTATGAAATCACTTTGCTAATTTTGTGTGCAGTTCCTCATAGTTCACTGTCAGCATGGTGACGGTTGGTTTGATTTGTGTCCCCACCCTGCCGAAATGAGATGTTTGAGATGCTGACTGTGGTAGAAAAATATATTTTATATCACCACAGAAGCAAGCGGAAGCTGTGCTATAGGTGCAGCCCATGACTTAAGTTTAACACAGGTGTATGCAAAATATACAACACCTACCCAGTAAGTAACCCACCCTGTTTGTGATCTATGATGGTGGTAAGTGGTGAGTCAGAAAGCCCTCACATACCGTGGCAATCTCCAAAGCTATCTGAGCATGTGATAAGTTATCCCAGATCTCTGTTTATCTTTGGTTCCTTTAGTTGTGTGTGTGTCTGTGTGTGTGTGTGTGTGTGTGTGTGTGTGTGTGTGTGTGTGTGTGTGTGTGTGTGTGTGTGTGTATGTGTGTGTGTATGTGGGAGAGAGCGAGGTTGTGTTTCTGCAAGTCCCCTCAGGATCTATTATCTACTGTACAGGAAACTCCCCACAGTGTTTGTCAAAGGATATCATTTGCCCTGCGTTTCATTTCTTGGAGAAGGAGGCATTTAGAGGCTCACGCTGAGAACACACATTGAGAGGTCTTAAATTATTGTCATTTTTTGTAATTGCAATTTCAGTAATTCCTACAATGATGTCATGCACCTCTTAAAGGACTTCAGAGGAACAGCATGCTGGAAGTAGCTCTGCATTGGGGAACAGTGTGTTCGCTGTTAACATTTCCTCGCAGGTGAATGACAGATCGGTTTTGAAGTTTGCTTTATCCAGTGAAGCGCGCTGACTCACCTCTCCTATGCTGCAGGTCTGTCTCCTGTACTGCAGATGTGCATATCTGTCCCGGCTTGTTCCCAACCTCAGCTTTCTTCCCCCGCAAGGACAAATTGTGGTCCTGACTGTGCAGCAGTGATCTACCTGCCTGTCAAAGCACAACACAGTGGAAAAATCATGTCAGTGTTCATGAACGTCAGATAACAATGTCGAGCTGCATTAGGAAAAGTCTTATCGCCGCCAAGGGCAGCTATTTATATTTTTACCTTAACGTGATACGGTGTGTTTGCGCTGTGTATTCATAAAATTACCATAATTACATGAGAAATCATCCTCTTCAGTACACAACAAGCACCTCGTGCACATTTAAGTTTGAAGCTACAATAGATAACTGTGCATGGAAATGGCTGATAGGGGTAACACCCAAAAATGCTCTTAAATTACATCATCACACCACACACTTATTATCACCAGCCTGGCATGACTGCGGTGCTTTATACCAATGTGACGAAGATGCAGCACAGGATGCTGCTGTTTAGGAGACTGTTGGTGATTGTCACTGGGTTTTTTTTAGGAAAAGTTTGACACTTTTCGAGAAAGCTTTTGCTCTCTTGCTGAGAGTTAGATAAGAACATTGATTCCACTCTCATGTATGAAGCTTAGCGTAGCATCAAGACTGGAAACAGTGGGTAAACAGCTAACTTGGCTTTGTCCAAAGGTAAAAAATGGTCGCCAGCACCTCCTAAGCTGGTAGGGAAAAGGGTCGTTTGTTTGTGACTTTCAGGCAATGAGTCTAGCACACTGAAACAAAACAAACAAGATATAACATGTCAATTATTGAACTTTAGAGGTGCTGGTAGGCAGATTTTGTCACCTTTGAACATAGCCAGGGTAGCTGGTTTTCCATCTTCCTGCTTAGCTAAGCTAAATGGCTGCTGGCTGTAGATTCATGTTTACTGTACTTGACCAAGGCCACTAACTTCTAACTGCTCCAATGAGCTGCTCAGTGCTCAACAGATCAGGTTGTGGTTGTACTGGGCCGCTTTCGGGTGTTAATGTGTGAATAGGGTGTTCCTGAAAAAGAGAACATTGCTCTCAGCTGAACTTCCATGGAAAAATAAAGGTTTAAAAAAGAAATGTGAATAAGTCATAGGCTTTATTGCATTTTTATTCTCAATGATTGTAACTGCTGGAAGGCAGAGTTACTCAAAATTGAATTTTGCTGTCTGGCACAAACATTTGTATGACCACAGAAACAGACCGGGAAATAGAGTACACTGATCACTTTGTTGCTGGAAGTTAGATGAGAAGCTCAATATCACCTCAGCGATCCTCTAGTCACAAACCCACTGTTCTGATAAGACAGATGCATATTTACATTTTGTTTTCAATAGTGCTACTTCATATTGCCAACATGCTGTAAATGTCAGTCAGGACTGCATCACATCTGACCCTGCTTCAGAGGTCGCTGTATGATCACATGTTGCCACTTGATCAGATTGAACCTGCCGGTGTGTGGCAGCAGTGACAGACATGACGCCGCCCTGGTGGGAGGTACAGCATTCCTCCGTTAATAGGGAGGACTCAGTCATCACCTCCCCAGTGAGGAGCTCCATCCCACCACGCTGGCACACAGCAGGGACTGGGGTGGCTCTCACGAGTAGCTCATCCTCCAGCCTGTATAAGCCTGTATAGTAAGACTTTCTCTGACCGTGTGTCTTGAGTCAGACTGTGCTGTTCTAGTTATCTACAGCACTATCATTACTACAATAGACCTGCAGCGTCTGGAATGACATCTTGTCGACCCGCTTGTGATCTTGTTAAAACTGGCTTCGACTCTGATTTACGTCTTTACACGAGTATAACTTGAATCTGATGATAGGGAAAGAAATACATTTTCTTTGTCTAGTTCAAACAGACTGTATTTCAGACTGGGATCCAGCTTGATGTGGTTGTTAGTGTCAAACAAAGAAGCCATCTGACACAGTTCCCTATTCCTGACACATTAATTATGTCTGTGTGTGCTCTCTAACTGAGTCTGACTCCACAGATATTAGTAGGAGGACTTTGACATACAGCTTTGTCTCGGAGCCCAGATGTTTCGCTGTTGAGCTTCTGGCAAATATTTTAAGCCTTTTGTAACCCAACTGGCACAAGAAACATTGACCCAAACTGACATACAATCCTTATTTGATCTGACTGATCTTAGAAGTAGGTGCGACAACATGAGTTACGGAAAACGTTTTCAAAATATTTAATTGACCACATTCAGTAGATGAGCCATTCAGCTCTTTGTGTAGTTCCTGTCCATAGTCAGCCTGATATTTATCCAAAAGTCTCTGGAAAGTGTATCTCAGTGGCACGAGTTTACTCTGTCTTGTTTCCAGCTGACTCTCCGTCACTTGTCACACTCAGAAAATGCTGACCAAAATGTCCAGTGTTGCTTTCAGCGAGCAAGCAGGAAGCAGGAAATGGGTTTCAGAAGATGACAATGAAATTGTGCTGTTTCTTCTCTCTCTCTCTAGGGCTGGGAGACTGCACAAGGACGTCTGATTAGCTGAACCAGCTCACCACCCATCATGATCAGAGCATCACTCACTGCCGTCTGCCTCGGTGAGCAACCCGTCTGTCTCTTTGCAGGAGTACGCTGGTTTTAAATATATCACCCATGACTATAATGTATTATATTTCCAAAATACTCTATCTGCTATCTCCTTTTCTGTGCATTCACACCATCAAACAGAAGTATCCTCCGACACTGAAGTCTTGTGTGTACAGTAAACACACTGACAATTATGTTACTTTGTCTGCTATTATGTGAAACTCCCTCTGCCTCACCTGCAGTGCTCCTCCTGTCCTGTGCTTGCTGGGCCAAGCCCAACGGATCAAAGAACAAGAAACCAAAGCAAGGTAAACACTGTCAACAAGCAAGCCTGTAATCTCCATCAGTCTCAGTATTATTGTCTCCACTGGCTCTCTCCACTGCAATCAACTCTGATGAAAAGGAAAAAATCACTTCATTATGCAGAAGCGTGCAATATTTATTTATCGGCTGGAAGCAAAAATAATCTTATGATAGAAATGTATGTTTTATAACTGTTGAGGAAAATCCACTTTCTGCATTAATGCCGAACTACATGCTGAAATAATTAATTATCGATGAATCTGCTGATTATTTGGTAGATTAATTGATAAAATGCCAGTAAACAGTGAAATATTGCTCTACTTCTTCTTCCCTCCACAGCTGTTCCAGAAATAGAGTGCGATGTCAGAGCGGGAAAGATCAGCCTCCCAGAGTTCATAGTCAAATGTCCTGCACACTGTAAGGAGACGAAGCAGCAAGTCTACGGGACAGGAGTCTTCGCCTCCATCTCCAGCATCTGCAATGCAGCCATCCACAGGTAAACAGTGGAGTAATGAAGGTGAAATAAAGCTCGTGTGGGACGTCTTTGTGGCAGGCTGAATTGTCTTTTAAGGGTGACATCCGATAAAAAAAAGAATTCTGTGTCCACAGCGGCATCATCACCAACTCAGGAGGAAAGGTGATTGTGAGGAAGATGGCCGGACAGAATATCTACAAAGGCAGCAACTCCAACGGGGTGCGCTCTCTGTCTCTACCGAAGTGGAGGGAGTCATTTGTAGTCTCAGGTATTAATGATGAAGTAAAGAACGTTAAAGACAGCTCTTTAGGATTAGCCCTCCAACCAACAGATGGCTCTTGTGTTTCAGTGGGGAAGCCCAAGAGAGGAGTCATCTACCCATCTACCCTGGACTACGTCCCTTCAAGACCAACCTATGTGAAGACAAGTGAGGGGAGGGTTATTTTTACACTCTGACATACATCTTTTATGTGAATATGAATTCTGGTGCATTACCTTTACTTTGTCATCGGGTGGGTTGACAGATGCCCAATGTTTCACAATGATAGGACCCAGTAAGCACTGATTTGATGATTTCCAAGTCAAAAGGTGTCATCTTGATGACATCTTGGTTCAAACTGAGCAAAATTTTGTTAAAAAGTGAAGGGCTTTTGGATATCCAGACAATATACGAATGTTATTTCTACAGAATTTAATTTATCAAATTTTAGCACATATTTAGGAATTGTTTCACACTGAAATATAGTCAGTGAAATGCTACTCAGACCTAGACAGTCAGACAGCACTAGATCAGTGCTTTCTGGGGACAAAAGGTTACTAGATAGACGTCTCTGCGCTTGACTCTGACATGTTGAGCTTCGCTCAGTTGAATGAAGAGTCAGAGCACTGCAGTCTGGTGAACAATTTCAAGAATGCATGACAACACAGCTGTTACTGTAGACGCTCTTCCTCCCCCTCTATCCGTCCTGTACACGGCCGCCTTCATCTCTCGTCTCCTTACAGGTCAAAAAGAGGCCAAATCCCCTGCGTACACCACAGCGCTGCCTACGACAACCACACCTGAGCCCACTACAACTACAACACCTGAACCCACCACCACACTGGCTCCCACCACCACTGCCACCACTACACCTCCACCAGCACCCACCACTGCCAAAGCTCGAGCTGCTGTGCACAAAGTCCGAGATGCAGGTGATTTAAACAAACACACACTTGAAAATCACACACTGTTTTTACATACTTACATGTACAGAAAGCTAACACTTTCTCCTAAACCAATGGATCCATGTACGTTATGTGGAGGATTGTGAATTTACTTGGATGCAGGATTCTGTTAACGATCCAGTAAAACCAATCCACATGGATGATCCACTGTAGCCAGTGTGCCGCCTAGCTGATGTCGAACTAACAACGCTAGCAGCCTCAACTAGAATCCACCTTTTGTTCACTTGTGTGAAAATGAGTGATGAAGACGAATGATTGTGGCTGGAAATTACATGTCACAGCTACAGTCATAAGAAATGACTGCTGGTCTTTGATTAAGTTAGTGTGCTGCTGTTCTGTTGCTTGACTGTTTGACTTAACTGTACACTTGATCACCAGTCCTTTCATCACTCTTATTAAATGAAAACGTTATCAGACGGCAATCACTGTGAGTCATCTGCCCATTTTGGATAGAAATGCAGCTACAGAGAGTAGACAATGCTGCAGTATCTTAAGGTATGTGTGTAAATGAGATGGGCTGTGTGCCAGACAACGTCCCAACCATTACTGTCTCCTTCATTTTCTGTAACATTATCTCTCTCCACTCCATATTGGCACCCCATTTGTCTTTCTTCTATCTAGGCAGCAGTCACCCGTACCTTGCCTCTGTGGCAGCCGCAAGTTCAAGTAAGTGAAGCAAAGCAAACAGGGGTCAACACTGTTTTTTTTTTTTTTTTTTGTGGCATGAAGGGATGCTGCGGTGTTGCTTAACACTGGGGTGTGCAGGAATATGTGTTTACATTAAGCATTGGGTGTTTGCTTCACATCAGTCCTTCAGGGAATAGTGTGCAACAGGATTCACCATGTAATCTGTATTAAAGGTGTCGTTGGCCCTGCTTTCAAAGCAAGTTTGTCATTATCAATGGCACAACTTGTGTATTTTAGTAAGTGAAATTAGTCCAGTTTACTTGTTTTAAGCTAAAAACTTAAAACAGCAAGGGCAAGACCTGGGCTTTTGCTTTAGGCTAAAACCAAAACTATGTTCAATTTGCTATTTTTTTTTAGATAATTTACATGTAAAAGAAGACTTTTGTCTAAATTTGCCCAAATTGTGTTATTGGTATAGGACAGTCACAAAATGGTCAAGGAAAGAGTCCCAGCCAAGGTATGTCAATACTCTCACTGATTCTGCAGCTCTTGGAAAGTCCTTTACACCAAATATAACAATTCAAGTTGAACTAAACCACAGCATTTCTTCAAAGTACTCAGAGGAAGTGCCTATCCAAATAGATTCCCACAGCGTACCAGTGCAGGTAAAACCAAGATTTATTCTTGATGTGTCCTTTCTCATTCTACCTTTTGATAGCCTGAAATTGTCTCCATATTTGCTCTTTCTTCCTTACCTTTCTTTTTTTCCTTACCTTTTCTCTGTACTGATGTACATAAACTCTGCATGGCATCTCTGTTCTGTATGTGCACAGCTGCTTTAAACGTCATTTACTAGTCTGCTAACATAGGGCCAGTCCAGAATGTTCTGGAGAAGCCCAGCTTCTGTTTTGTACTTTCCAGTAAATCAGCACTGAAATACAGGATACAACTTTATTCACTCTGCATTAGCAAGCATTTATGACCTGTTGGGATCAGTCCAAAGAGGTGGACTAGCGGATCAACATTGCCACCCCTAGAGTCATGCTGCTATCGTGGCCAAAAAAAGTGGAATATTTTCTGTCTCAGAAGTGCTAGTCCTCCTATTAAACAATTATTATTTTGCCTGTCTGGTCACTAAATCTATCTACAATCATTGTCAAAGAAGAAGCCTGTTAATCTTATCAATACACAAGTGAATCGTCTTGGCTATATGCCATTACAAAAAGAACACTTTATATCACTGTGAAATTTGTTAAGGTCATACAATAGATAATATATTAGTCTTTCATCTGCTATTGAAGATAAACCAAGGAATGTTATTTCATGTTATCTCATGATAACGTTGTTTCCCAAATTTGGGTCCCAGGTCTGCGCAGACCGGAGGCAGGGTCGGCTATCAGGAGACAGCTATCCTCTCCAGTCGGCCCAGGTCAGCCTCATCATTAACACACACACACACACACATACTCACACACACACACACACACACACAAACTGAGAAACAAACAGGCAGATGAGGTGGGACTGTTGGGGAATGCGGGTCAAGGGCACAAGGGGGGACAGATGTCTTTGTTGGAACAAGAATCCAGGAGACGTAGACCGCTGTAAGACTGACCCTCATGTCCGCGCCCGTAAGCCCCTGTGATCTTCACCCCTGGGTCACCACTAATCCACTCCATCAAGCATCTAAGCTAACATTCCTTACAGGATGACCGCTGTTCTCTGTCATCAGGCACATCCTCTTATTCTTGTTTTCATTTTCCAAGATGAAAAGAGACAACTGAAGCCAAGTCAGGGCATGTAAATATGCCCAGCATATATCCCTTTGTTTTTGATATCATGCTGCGGAGAAAATGCCTCCAGCTTCGCTAAAAGCAAAACAGCTGGGCTGCATTTGTGGATGGAGCCCCAGACCTGAAGCTCTCTCTTGCCCCCCTTCTCCCTCCATTCTCTCTCTATCCCTATCTGCCTGTTTCTCATTGCTACAAACAGCTTTTAACAGGGTTCAGCCAGCCCCACCCGAGCGGACCCCGACCATGAGCCAGTCCAACCCTGGTAAGTATCTCCAGATCCTGAGCAGGAGTCCTTAAACTGCACAAGCAGACACACACACTGATGTAGAGAAGTAGACAGGTGTGATCAAACGGGACTAACTAGGGTAATAAAACCCTAGTTGAAATGTTTTATAAAGCTGCACTAATGTTTACCTTCTGTGGGATGCTATGGTTCAATGTATAGCCAGTCCTCTATAAACGACGGGCGGAAATACAAGCAGGTACTCAACTTTCACTGTACCCTACATGAAAAAATGAGCAGTAAGTATGTTGATATGTCTCAAAGATGAGCGATGATTTGATATTATTGTCCTGAATTCATCTTGTGCCTTATCTCCACTATGTCAGAGACAGCAAAGAGCTCTCAACCCTCTCTTTTAGATAAGACCACGATGAGAAAAGCGCTCTGTCAGTACTGTAATAACATCTTATGACAGATCCCATCTGGTCTGGCCTCTTCCCCTCCCTTGTAAATGCTTGCAGAGAGGGAGAATGAGATGAAAGCAGCAGCAGCAAGTGGTCCTGTGTTGCTCCCACAGAGACGTATGATCCAATCCACAGTGCTGCAGGATCTGGGTCCACTCTCTAGCCTGACAAGAATAGAAAACTCTCGCCACTCAAACCAGACGAGGTTTCGCTCACTAAGGAATGTGCTTCTGTTTTTGCTTCTGTGGAATGCAAAACCATGGATCCCTAAAATAAGACAGTACAATGTCCATCTAAATGATGGTTGATTGTATGATATGGTTTCTAACGTGCAGCGCGAGCTGTTTCAAGTCGGTGCATCATTTATCTGACTAACCTGTTACTGTAGAGACATCAGGTATGGAAATGTCTGATCAGTGCAGAGAACAGCTATTCAGATCTGTGGCTTTTGGATAATTGTGTGATGCTTTATGGATCCCCTTAGGGAAATTCTTTATGCTCAAGGTCAGAGGTCAGAGGTCAGGATCAGCTACACAGCAGCGCCGCTGGAGCCGGCAGCCATTCAATGTCTTTCTCAAGGACACACCAGTGGATGCTTGGAGACGTTAGAGTTCTTAACTCTGATTTAATAGCTGAAGGGTTTCCCAGCGGCTTTGCCACCCTGCTGCTCCAAACAGATGTTCAAAGTTATTGCTTGGCTTTCTGGAAATGTTACAATCCATGTAGCCTTGCATTTGTTATGAGATATGCCTGCTTGTCAACCACAAAGATTCATGAGATTGCCTCTGTAAAAGGTGTCAAGATTCTGTTCATTGGGTCTCTGTGTTGGTGTGAAAATGCAAATTTTGGCCCTATAATTGTAGGCTGAGCTACAACCCAAGGTAATGATCAGTATCCCTGATCCCGCTCTGACCTTCTGGCCACAGTGATCGCTGAAGTGGCTATGATCAGGAGAGTTAAACTGAATCCTTTTAAAGCACCTGTTTCATCAGAAAAAGACAACACTGCTGTCTGCTCTATAACGCTGGGCCTTTGACCAGCAGCAGATTAGACTAATCTCTGTGTCCTACTATCTACACTGTCCCTGGTTTGACACCAACTTTAGAATAATACTCCCACGCTTCACCGGGCGGCTGGCTGGGCTCTCCCAGCCCGTCCCGGTCAACAAAGGCCCTGCTCACTAGCTGCCACTCGATGGGAACCTCAGAGCCCAGGCTGTGTGTTTGTGTAAGATACCCATCCACTGCAGGGAGGGGTTAACTGAAGTGTGTTGTCATGGCTCAGTCAGTTTAGATAGATATGATGCACTGTTATGGTTTTGCTCAGCTGTTTGGGATTCTAGAGTTCAACCACATTTCAATTAACCTGTAGCCATGCAAGAGTCTGGTCGATTAGCCTGCCTGACGTTTTTGCCACGTTATAAGTTGAAACTTTAAGTCTGTGCGAAGTGTCTGACTCAAGGCTGAACATCTTGTGCATACCCCACTAATAATGTGGCAGATTTAGTGGAGGTCACAAGTATGATTCTCCTTGATGCTTCTCCTGAACGCGGCTTTCTAATCTTCTCCTGCACAGCTTTTCCCAGAAGGGATTGGGCGCCCCCCTCCTTTCCTCGTCCTGATTGGTTCCCTGGAGCTCGACGACCAGCAGGTATCAAAGAATTGCTAATCATTCTTCAGCAAATCATAAACATAGGGGCTTTGATTAATGTTGAAACGAACTATGGTAAAAGTGATATGGCTGCAATATTTGTGATAAAAGGTTTTCTTTTCTAAAAGTTTTCCATGTTTCACTCAATCTAAGCCTTTAATTTATTAATCCAATGCCAACAATGTGGCCTTATAAATACAGTAAAGTTTTAGAATGCTCACTTACAGCCAGAAACGATTTGGGAAGAGTTTGTTTTGCCTGTGGTGATCTGTGAAAGTGAACTGGAGAAGAGCCACTTTGAAAGTTTACAATGAAGCTTTTCATCACCCTAAATGTAACGCTTGTAGCTGCTGATGCCTCCACCTTCTCTGCCGTACATTCAGATATTAGTTATGCAGTTCCAGACTCAGGATACACATGGAGCGAGACGGACACACCTGAGATTGCAGGTGAGTCAACCTCCCTGTAGGACAGCACATGACAGTTTGGCGTGTGCTGCTCCCATTCACCGTGGAAGGTTACTACACTTTGTATCCATTTAAATTGCATGCGCATGTTTTTGTGACTGGTACAATTTGGTATCTGCTGACCATGTACTGTATGTGTTGAACTGACTCCATGTCTAAGTACACGCAGTGTCTCTCAGGACATTGTGTTAACCTGGCATCTTCCCGCCATATGAGAAATGCCTGTGAAGTGTGGAAGAAAAGAGCATAATGTAGGTGGCATGTGAGCGAGAGACTCTGTGAGGTGATAATTCTGCACAAAGCTGTTGTTTTCACTGGTGTGGGATTGGTTGGGGAGAACGTGTGACCAATCCCAACCATGGAAATGTGTGCTTTTCTCTTTAAAGGACATTGTGGGAATACTAACAGGTTTCAAAAAATCCTCCTCTAGCTCGGGATCACAGGCCTGATATCTCAGAGTTTGAGCGCTGGTTTTATAACTTTGGACCATACCGTAAGTGTTTTTCTATTTTCTTTACTGGGAACTAACAAGTCCTGGGGTTCAGGCTTCATATTGTCATATGTATGGATTGTGTTCAGATGTAAAACCTGTTGACCGTTTTGTTTCAGTGATGCAACACTTTCCTAGCATGACCACACTCTTATGTTCCAGTTTTATTTTCTGACACAGGACTAGTGTAATTCTTTCCCTGTTTCATTTAGTTTTTAAACAAAAGAGGTTGTGTCATTGTAAATTCTGACTTTTGATTTGAGATATCCCTTGGCGTTTCCTTATCTAAACTGCACATTGTCTTATGCAGTTATTTATATGGAGAATAGGCCACATTGATACACATAATAATAAGAAGAGAAGGAATTTATCCATACATGCTAGTTGAGAATTGGGACATGACACTTAAAGGAATAGTTTGACAGTATGGTAAATATGCATATCTGATTATCTGAGTTAAATGAGAAGCGTGATACCACTCTAATGTATGTCTGTTAAATATGAAGCCACAAACGGCAGCCAGTTGGCTTAGCTTAGCATAACAACTGGAAACAGGGGGAAACCGCTAGCATGACTCTGTCGGAAGGTTACAAATTCTGCCTACTTATTGTTTTTACACCATGGTTTTTGTACAGATTCAACAAAAAAATTCCAACAAGGTTATCAGCGTGCCTTACACAATGTCTACACAAGCTAGGTGGTGAAAGCAGCAGGTCAGCAGAGCAGCAGCAGCTTTAGCTTATTCCTCCGTTTGTTTCTACACAGGATGCATTCAGGCACAGTACTGAGCGTAGGTCCTCCTTTTTTGGCAGCGCTTAGAGGCCCATATCCCATCACTGTAGTTACGGATGTAAAACAGTTGAAGTGTAAAAATGTGCTTTGGGTCAGGGCTACAGGCGTCAAACGCGGGTCATTATGTGGTCTGTGGAGACTGAGTAGAGGTGCTGGAAAGTGGATTTTGTGACCTTTGGACAAAGCCACAGTAGCTCTTTGCCACTGCTTCGAGTCTATATGCTAAGCTAGGCTAATCTAGGTTGGTTAGGCTGGTTCTAGCTCCTTACTTAATACACAGACATGAGATTGGTATCCATCTTCTCATCTAACTCTCAGCAAGAAAGCAAACAAATGTATTTCCCAAAGCTATTCATGTAAGTGCTTTGAAAGGAAAACACGTTTGATTTGTTTTTAGACACAGCCTTCAACCTGAAAATGCATACCACTACAATGTGGCCCACTGACAAGACACAAAAGGGCATTCAAAAAAAAACCCTCACTTCCAGATTACAGGCCATGGTGCCATGTGTTTGATGACACAGCCTAGACTCCAGATCTAAGTAAAAGGGACATGCATTGGAAAACCGAGGGGCTGAGCCGTTTCCAGCGTGAGCCACAAAAATGCCACCACACATCCAACCAAATGAAACTGGGAGTCAAAGGGAGCAAGCTGTGATCCCATGGTGTGTTTACATGTTTCGTTTGTCATAGTCTGTCATCACTGATAATATCTTTACTTTTAGTCCCCCGATCCACTGACTCAGATGTCAACCGTAGGACGCCACTGGATACAACCCATACTAGAGGTGAGCAGTGGTTACCATAGCTACAAACATCTGTTTGTATCCAGGGAGGCATCAGCTTGGACACGTCATACGGCATCTATAAAGCAATCCTATTTTTTGCCTAAGCAAAAATAGCTGCCTCATCTTTCTAATTATGTGTAGCGCTTACAAAAAAGGTGCAATATTTTCAATTTATGATAAAGAAATCAACCTTTTTGTGTAGCTACCATGGTTAGTGATGTTAGTTACTTGCTGCTTTTTTGGAGAAATGTGCTTATGCCGAGCTTGTATGATATTATCTATGCAGTGGAACCAGTGGATGCCTGGAAGCCAGAAGCACACTTATATGAATCAGGTAAGACAGCTTGCGCTGCAGTATGCTCCTTTTTCTAGCCTCCATAAGAGTCGCTTTGCTAACTCCTCATTTCCGACTGCAAGTACAAACCAAACCAAGGCTATCTGAGGAAAGGCATCTGGGTTTCTGCTCACCCTGTAATTGAAGGGGATTAGGATTCAGAGTCAAATGGCATGGTTGCTTGAGGAGAAAAATCAGTTCCTGTTTGGCAGAATATTTGCAACACCAAATACTGGTTGACATTTGGGATCCTTGTGAAGTTTGGGAAGTGGGCAGCTGCAAATACGCTGTGTTCAGTGGAAATTTTACAAGACAAACTCTCAGGTTGTTTCTGCCAAGGTTGACCTTTTCTACTGGTTTGTAGCAAGAGTGTGGAAAATTTAGGATGATACATTTCCAGGACAACACTTGGCTGTCAATTGAATTTTTTTTCCACCATCCCATGTAAAAGCTGTTGTTGAGATTGCGTTTTCTATCATTTTAAGAATATACATGTCAATGATTATTAAGGGACACAAAAAGTCCAGTGAAATTTATAAAAATGTCCCCTCTACAGTAAAAAACCTAAGGAGTAAATTTGAGCTGAAATCTGCTTTAAAGATTTATGTGTTTCTTAATTTTCAGGTTTCAGCGTGAGGGAGCAAGAACCCGTCCCTAGAACACCTGAACCTGTGTCACAGGGAGACCCAAGTACGTCCCACTTACATCTTTAAAGCTACTCTGTGTAGAATTTATATTTGATTAATTGCATCTTGTAAATTATGAATTATTTGATAAGATTTTGACAGTCCTGGTGAAAGTTGGGGTATTCATTTCAGTGTCTCCACAGCAAGATCTTGCCGTGATTCTTTTTCGGTAAACAAACTTAGTTTTGTTTACATTCAGTGTTTCTCACTAAAACACACTGTGTGTATCCTTGGGGCCCGACAAATGGGGCTGAATGGATTTTATTCCTCATAAACATTTGCGATGACAATTTTTTGAATTGCATCAAACTGAACTGTTTACATAAATTTTACATAAGTCAATAAGTGGAAGATCGTGACGCCATTGGCAGAAATGTATAAAACATCACCTGTGTTCTTGTGTGCGTGCACAACATAAACAAAATGGGGGCCCACTGGTAAAAACATTGCTTTAAACCGCTACCAGCGGCCAAAATCTGCAGGATACCTTTAATCTCTACCGCATTGACTTTTTTGCTACCACTGCTGCAGAGTGTCAAAGTTGAAAATTTTCAAATTTGATATATTATGGCTTCAAGTGATAACCGATGCATTACCAAGCACATTATTGAAACTGCTGTAACCTTGTGGTGCGTCCTGTTTCTGCAGATTGTAAGGTAGACTTGGCCTTCCTGATGGATGGGAGCTGGAGCATCGGGAAGCGGCGTTTTAAGATCCAGAAGGACTTCCTGGCTGAGGTGGCTCAGACCATTAACGTGGGTGTGGCTGGACCCATGATGGGCATCATCCAATACGGGTAACCTCACTTTTCCTGTTGTGTTATTATGCGCCATTTTTAGATGGGAAAACATAATGTGACTGCCTTTTCTTTTGTCTCAAGGGATGACCCTGTGACAGAGGCCAGTCTGAAGACTCACCCCAACTCCAGAGAGCTGAAGTCAGCCATAGATAAGATTGTGCAGAAGGGAGGCCTTTCAAATGTGGGTGAGTGACCCGCTGTTAGCTGCCAGCTACAGTAAATTTCTACAAACACAAGTGTGAAAGCGAGAGGGGTGCAATTGTCGCAAGGTTTACTACACCCAGGCACATTTTCACATGCAAGTATAGAATTAAATCTAAATTTGCTGCGAGACACTGCTGGCTAAATTACAGTCCTGCTTCTGTAAACCGTGTTTTTCCTCTGCACTGACAAAAAAGCCTTTGGTTTTACCAGCCCATGGGGGTCAGCTTTCAGAGGGCAAGTGCTGATTTTCTGCTTTGGTTAGTGCGTCAGCATGCACCCACTGCCACATGTGTCTTTATAAATTTTGCATGCTGATACAAATATGTGTTATTTTTGTTTGCCCAGAAGCACTCTGTAATCATACAACATTGTGAGTGGTTATAAAAGCTTCCATAGTCCCCAACAGAGCCTTTCCTGTTCTGCCATTGTGTAGACAACCAGTGACACTATGACAGGCTAAATGGTAGGATATCACTATTATGTGATATTATACAAGTTTAGCAATGCACCTTATAGAGAGACGTTTGTATTTTTGTGTACAAAATACACAGGCTACTATGTAAAGTTTTCATATGGCCTACAGTGGTTTGTTTTTTTCAAAAGACACTTCTGTACATATTGGTCAGGAAAAGAAAAAAAAATCTCAGTCCACTGAATGTACATAATGATCAAGTGTCTTTTTTTTTCATTTGGTATTCTGCAGTCCGTGTGAATTTTTATTCATGATGTTGAGTAACACCTTTGTGAAAAACAGATGGGTTCTTCTCCCTCAACTCGTCTTTTCCCGCCTTCATGCCTGCATTTCAACCACTGACTTGTTTATGTACTTCAACTGTCTCCCTGCTGCCCTCTGGTGTCCTGACAGGAAAGGCCCTCTCCTACATCAATAAGCAGTACTTCAGTGATGCCAACGGAAACCGAGGAGGAGCTCCTAATGTGGCGGTGGTGCTGGTGGACGGCTGGCCTACTGACAAGGTGGAGGAGGCGTCACGGCTCGCTCGGGAGTCTGGCATCAACATATTCTTTGTCACCATCGAGGGCCCCGATGACAATGAGAAACAAAACCTGGTTGAGGCCAACTTCGTTGACAAGGTGGAGTATTGTCACAGAGGTGTGTCAGTGCTTTCTTAAAACACGGCAGTTTGAGACACAGTGTGCCCTTCATCCCACAGGCTGTGTGTCGGACAAACGGCTTCTTCTCCCTGCCTGTGAACAGCTGGTTTGCCCTGAGGAAGACCGTGCAGCCCCTGGTGAAGAGAGTGTGTGACACAGACCGCCTGGTGTGCAGCAAAACCTGCCTGAACGCCAACGACATCGCCTTCGTCATCGACGGCTCCAGCAGCGTGGGAACTGGCAACTTCCGCACGGTGCTGCAGTTTGTGGCCAACATCACGCGGGAGTTTGAGATCTCTGACACGGACACGCGGGTGGGAGCTGTGCAGTACACCTACGAGCAGAGGCTGGAGTTTGCCTTTGGCCAGTACGACAACAAGGCCGAGCTGCTGAACGCCATCAAACGCATCAACTATTGGAGCGGTGGGACCAGCACTGGCGCCGCCATCACCTACGCCGCAGAGCAGCTCTTCAGCAAATCCAAACCCAACAAACGCAAGATCATGATTGTCATTACAGATGGCCGCTCCTATGATGACGTCCGGGCACCGGCACTGGCTGTCCATCGCCAAGGTGAGAGGTCAAGCACAACAGAATTTGAGAAATAAGGAGCTTTTTGGCAGATATGGTCAAGTCAAGAAGTGACTAAGTCCTTGCATCAATAAATCCTTTTCAGACCTCACTGAACAAACTAATGTAAAACATTGGAGGACTAAGGCTTTGACCCACAATCAACAATATAATTAGATAAAAAGTAATGTCTGCTGTGATTCAGTCCACAGTGAGGTGTCATGCAGTGTGTGTTTGATGTGACAAACACATGCGAGGCCTGTGTGTGTGTGTAATCTACTGTTCCTCCCTGTGATCCAGGTGTGATCGCCTACTCGATTGGCATCGCCTGGGCAGCCCAGGACGAGCTGGAGTACATCGCCACAGACCCCGACAAGGAGCACTCCTTCTTCGTGGACGAGTTCGACAACCTCTACAAATTTGTACCCAAGATCATCCACAACATCTGCCAGGAGTTCAATTCCCAGCCCAGAAACTGAAGCCGGACAGGTGGAGGGGAGGTGTAAAGAGGGACATCCTGATAGTGGGCTGTCTTAACAGAGCGCTGATTGTAAATTTACTCACTCTGTTGCCCAGATGGTGGTGCTGGATTGGCTGCAGCTCCCCGTATTTGAACAGGAAGGGGTTTTGAATTTAGGTGAGGATAGTGGGTTTGGACAAAACAAATCTTAAGGTGAATCAGCATTTGGTCCCCAAAATATACAGACGGTGCTAATAGTAAAGTGTTTGCATACACAGTGACATACTGACATCCCGTGCGGTGCCAGTTGTTCTCTGTTGGTGCCATAAAGAGAACCAAGTATTCCTAATCATTTAATTAGAAATGTTGGCACCACTTTCTAATTCACCTTTTATAATAGGTTTATAAGTTGTAAATCAGAGTTTTGATTTTTTTTATTTATTTTTTTTTATTTCATCATGCAAACCTCTAGTGGACTGTTTGCTGCAGAAAATCTGGACCAAAATTCATCTAACAACTTGTCAGTGTTTATTAACTGCAGATTTCATTGGCTGAATTTGTAACTGGAGGCTGGTAAAAGCAAGTGACATGCTGGAGGAGCCAAGGGGATTTTTCACAATTTGGCAAATCAGAACTTCAACAAAGTAAATGATTTATTTACATTAATAAAGCCCTTATGTACAACTTATAGAAATTTATAAAGGGTGCAATAGTAGGAAGGGGTACCAGACTGATTAACAAACACAAAGCTGCCTTACTGGGATATGGTGCTTGCAGAGAAAAGTAGATTTAAAGCATGCCTAGCACTTCCTCTTATGGCTTAACATACTTCGTAAACTTAATAATACGGGGCTTTATATACAATTCTCTGTAAAGAGGATATACTTTCTTAGAAATGGTGCATTTTGATCTTCCTAATAGGAGAGATTTGTTAGTAGGGACATTGTTTAAGTTCCCCTCTATGACAGTGGTGCTGATATTGCTGGTATATAAGTGGAAGGTGAAAATGAGGCTCATGTGCAACCAACAAGTGGACGTGATGCGTCAAGTCATCAACACGGAACAAGGAAGTGGACTTGTGTGAGAAGTGAGGACAGACGAGCTGGTATGTCTTTGTACAGAGTGATAGCAGATGTTAAATATGCTTCTCAGGAATGAAAGCAATTCATCTCATCACCCTTGTTTTCTAACAGTGTGGTTGCTTCTAACATTGCAGGCATTTCTGTTTTGTTTAAAGAGTATTTATGATTTTCTCCATTATGTCCTTTTTGTACATATGCATATTAAAAGCCTTTCGCTAATAATGTTCAGATAATTGATCAATATTTTTTTTTGCAATTTTTAATAAAATAAAGAAAATGAAGAGAACCTAAAGTGGCTGTTTTCTCTTGAATATTTTGATGATCCCACTGCCGCAATTAGCGTCAAAATCACTCTCTTTCTGGGTTTCATAACTCAGTTGAATCTGAACACACAGACATTATACGCATATTTTTTTTGTCCATGTCCATCGTGACGAATTGTCAATAAATCCATGAATAATAAAGAAATCAATGGGAAAGAGATGCATCTTAATACTCCAGAACTCCTGAGAACCAACACATTTTTTGGTTATCTTTGGTATCAAAGTAATGCAATGAAAGTGGTCCGTATATGTTTGGGTACATTGCAAACAGGAACTGCTAAATGCTAATTTGGTATACATTCAATGCCAATGTGCCAAAATGTAAAAAAAATTGGGCTTATAAAACAAAATGGGGTTCAACATGTAGCCCACAGCACAAGTCACTGAATCCATGACAGTTGTCTCAATTTTGGCTGTCAGACTTTGAAAACCCCCGATCTGCACTGATGATCACATTTACTTTCCGCAAGTTGCAAACAGCTTTCATGATTGTCAAATCACCAACATCAGAGCCCAGGCAACATTTTACAGCAGGTTTTATTTTGAACATAGTTTCATATACAAACCAGTGACTGAGAAAATGGCTCATTTGAAGCTGTACTCTACATGTACAACATCTTGATTTGTTTGTTTGTTTGTTTGTTTCTTTTTTTTTACCCAGGATCGTTTCCTCCTCACACAGTTTACAATAAACTGGAATTTGCAGGACATTTTTTCTTCCCTCAGTGTTGGATGGTTAACTCATTATTTCAAACAGTCCTACAGTACTGCACTAATTTCCTGCTAAACACTGGACTACTGTAAATATCTGGACATGATACGTCACACTGTAGTCAAGCATGTCCACACAATTGGGGAAAACTACATACAGTACAAGCCATTCGATTCAAACAAGAGTAAACTGGCCAAAATCAATTAGTTATTCCTAAAATGGACATCTAGAAACAAGTCTGAATTGCAATTATATAACCAAGATGGTTTACTTTGGACAAATATGTTTGTAATCTTACTTCTGAAGTGTACAGTTACTTGAATCTAACAAACAGGCATTATATTTAACGGTCTGTATCTACCAGCTTTGCCGTGAAATGCACAAAATTGATTCCCCAACCATACTTATCAAAAAGGAGCACTCAAACTCACGCTGCACAGTAAATTTTAAGACTGAATATATATTTTGTTTATTATAAGCATTTGTAATTTTACATCCAATGTTAAAATCGACAACATTGTGACAACCAGCTCCATTTCGCCGCCATCCCTTCCCTCCCTGTTCCCCAAAACAAACTTGTTAAAATAACAATTTCAAGACCTTTTTAAATCAAAGGCACATTTGTCAATACGTGTTTTAAAAAGGAAAATAAAGGCAGGCCAGCAAGCAGAGTCAGTCTGGGAAGCAAAGAAGAAGAAGTGAGAGGCTTCCACAACAGCTGCAGGAAGCCTTCAGTACCCCACGTTTCTGCAACAACACAACACAAAACCTGACTTGGAGTAAAGGACACGGACCTTGGTCCGTCTGAGCGGGAAGGTCGAGGGCCCGAGGGGTTTGGGGTGAGCGTGAAGTCACAGGGGCAGAAGAGCGGCTTGAAATCTCATTTCTCCACTCCACACTCTAACACTTGTCCTGAGCCTCCTAGCTATGGAGGTTAAGATTCAGTCTCTCTGCAGGGGCGCTGTAGCCGGTCACACCCAGGCCTGCCTGGATGGTAGAGGGGACACTTGAGAGCAGTTCTCCTCTTGACTGGCCTCCCTGCTGACCCTTTCTATGGAGAGTCATGGCCCATTTGAGGCTAGCGGCTACATAGTCTGCCAGTCCGTCAGGAAACCAGTGGGCTGTGTGAGGTGGGACTGGAGCCATGCCTGAAGGTCCTTCCCCTGCTGTGTCTCTATTGGTCCCTGATCACGGGAGGCTGAGTCAGAGAGCGGGGCTGCAGGGAGAGACGCAGCTCCGCGTCATACAAACACCTTTGCGAGAGCGTCTGCGCCGGCGCTGGCGATGTAGCATTTAGACGGGTGAAACGCTACATCATGGATCGACTCCTCAGACTTCTTTCTGTGAGCCGTGAACTCCTGGATGCAGGTTTTACTCTCCAGGTTCCACAGACGGATAGAGCAGTCATGACCTGTGGAGGAGATGAGTAGTAACAAGTCGTAGTTAACTTATTGTGATATCCACAGGAAGAGCAATAAGTAACTGTGAGCATGAACCAAATTTCCCCTAAATCTTGGAAAAAAGGCATTTGAGGTACATATGGTGGCAATATCATGTCTGGGAAAAACCTTACCGGCACTTGAGACTTAAAAGTCGGATATCATTGCCTTTACGTATAAAAAAGTGGCAGTTTGTAGTATTCGGGGGAATAATGCCCAAGTGGACATCTATTAATAAACTAATGTACAAAGGGAAAGCAGTTATGTTGGAAATAGCACAAGGAGCCACTGGTTGGGAGGAACTTACTGCCTGACATGAGATAAAGACCGTTAGGATCTACAGCTAAGCTGGTGACAGCATCCAGGTGAGCCACCATGGAGTGAATCAGCTTCCCGCTGTTGTTGTCAAAGAACTTGATGTGTCTGTCCTCCTGCGCTGTGATGGTGATGGGAAGAGTCGGGTGGCTGAGGACCTTATTGATCTGACAGGGAGTGCCTGGTTAAAAACAGACGAGCCCATCAGACTTCACTCAGCAGGAAGGTAAGACTTACTGCTCATACAGTCAACTGGAAGGAATCATTATCGACAAAAAATGTATCTGGGGAACTATCTTCTATGTATGGATTTCAGGCATGTTAACATTGGCTTAATGGTGACTTGAACTTTTTTTTTTTTTTTAAACAGTGTGGCAGCACCTCACCTGAGTCAGTTTACACTGATGAAGACATGAGTACTTTCTGGTAAATGGCGTAGTAACAATGAACAGATAAACTAAACACTGCTATGACATGCATCATCTTAAAACTGAAATACTGCTTCAGTGACCTAACTTAGAATTTGTAAATCAAAACCAAATAAAAACAGAAAACAGAAAAACATTGGTATTTGTGGATGAGAAATGTGTCAGCTGATGATTTACTTTCATTCCTACGGCTGCCACTAGCAACTAACTGACCCTTCGTCAACATTATGACTGAATTCAACAAGTGCTATACCTCTTTTATCATTATTAGTCTGGAAATCAAAGGAGAATTTTACTGGTCTGAGGTCTAAATACTGCTTTTGGATGTTTCTCAGTTCAAGCAGCCCTTCAACTGGCCTGTAAAAACTCAGACCTGTCAAACACTAAAAGCCTCCCATCACCAAAAGCATTGGGTTTAACCAGGTTTAACCACTGTTGGTGATCTCACAGTTCTAAACCCACCTGGCTCCAAACTGGATTCCAGACTGAGGACCAGCTGGCGGGTCTCCATGTTAAAGAGGCCGATCTGCCCGTTTGTGAAGGATGTGACCAGGTGGGCTGGTTCACTGCAGACCAGGTCTACAGAGGAGGGAACTCCGAGTTCTAATGCATAGAAAAACAGAGGAATTTATATTTCGCTAGTCAATTAAAAACAAACACTTAGAAAAAATGTAAAATCATGATACATGAATCAAGTCAATACTTTTGTTTTCATTGAATACTGCAAGGGCAGGTGAGATGTTGTTGGCGTCCCACAGCCTCACAGTCCCGTCTGCAGAGCAGGAGAGGAGGCGCTGGTGTGCGCTACTGTACACCAAACCCCAAACTGAGTCAGTGTGTCCACTCAACGCTCCACGCAGCACCGATGGGTCTGTCACAGAAAACACGAGACAACCCAAGTCAGTCGGCACGTTTTGATATGAAAATCCTCAGATCTAGACAAAGCACGTGACATTGAAGTGTTACCGTAGGAGTCGTAGGGGTCGATGTTGGGATTGGGGGTGTTCCAGCACTGAATCGTTCCATCAACCCCTCCACTGAAACACTGCTCCCCTGTACTGCTCATCACCACGCTCAGTACAGCCCCCCTGTGGTTTAAATAATGAAGAGTCATCAAAACGTCTTGCCTATTAAACCAATAGTAAAACAGAAAAAATGTTTTTATTCATGGACAGTGTTTTTCTTACCTGTGGGCCCTGAAAGTGTAGATTGGTTCCACATCTAAAGATGTACTCCTGTGGGCAAAGAGCGTGTTCATTGATCATTAATCATCTTAAAACTGTTATTTTTGCTGTTTTTGAAGAAGAAAAATGAAACTGACAGGAGAAATCAATAAGAAATCAGTCTGCGTCATACTGGAACAGTGTCTTTTGAAAACCTTTCCTGGAGGTGTTCTCATTGTGAGTGAAGATCTTCTTACTTTTTGGCAGGAGCGGTCTTTTGGAGGTTCCACATCTTGAGTGTGTGGTCCTCTGAAGCGGTGACCAGGACGGGCTCCACAGGGTGGAAGACCAGAGCACGAATCCCATCGAAATGGCTCCGCAGAGTGAATTTGGGGTTCCACGTTTTTCTCATAGCATCCTTGTTGTTGCCAATCTGGGGAGAGGGCACCTCATCAGAACTCGACATCCAGTTACATCAGCTTCATTGCATATAATCAGTGGTTCTGAACTGAGCAACAGTTGAAGCAGATTTGCAGAATTTTCAGCTAAATTCTGATTTGAACACGATGCTTAATACTTGATGATTTAGTGTTTATTCTCACGAGTAACCAAACAGCTAAACATAATACATTTATGGACAAAAACAAACGGGGAAAGGTGAGATCTAAAAAACCCAAAGGTAGTTTATTTTTTCTGTAATTTTTCTGGGTGAACTCAGCTCCTCCATTTGTGATTAAAAAGAAGGATGTTTCTAATGACTTTTCTTTAATTCTATTTCTTTGTTTGTTTTGATCCTTTAACCGCTTTTTCTGTAAAAGCCTGCGATCGCACTAAAATAAGCTTAGTTTAAAAAAGCATACTACAACCTACTCAGGTGTATTTTTGTAGCCACTAGACTGTGACATTACTGTTGTTAATATGATGTTGAAAAATAACTGATATCTTGCTGTACTACACATTCAAAGCAGCTTCCTCTGACACGGTCTATAAAAATAGCTGTTTGAGACACAAATTGCAGGTTTTCAGCAAACGACGTGACTCTGGTAAATTTATTGCGGATTAGAGGAGGAAAGTGGGATGGTTGTTTCACATGAGGCTCCAGTGAGGACATGAACAGAAATAGTTTTCCCCAGAGAAATGTTCCTATGGCTTTTCGAACCGATTCTGCCTTTTCCTACTCACGTCGTATGCCAGACTGTCGGCCTCATTGGCCACGGTGAGTCCAGCCAGCTCCCCCAGGCCCAGCTCGCTCTCCATGGCCTCGTCTGTGCCCATTATGAACGACTTCCCTGAGGTGGGCGGGAAGGTCAGCGCCTCAACTGTAGGAAAAAAAAAAACCAAATAAACAAATAACTAAATATACAACCACTGTCGAGAGGGGTGATGGGAATTTAAGCCAGTCTAACAAAGAGTTAACATGTGATTGCTACAATCTGCTGGTATTTTTGCTCGAGCACCTTCATCTGTTCGGTTCCCATCGTGCTCGTTGAAGCGGACCACGTTGGGCCGGGACTGGGGGGTGGATGGAGGTTGCATGTGGGACAAGTCCTCTGCATCTCTCAGGTTAGCCAGCATGTCCTGCAGCTTGGACCGGTTAGGCCCTATTTAACAAGTCAGGTCAACAGTGTTACCAAACACACAGAGTGATGGAGAACAGAGGGGGGAAAAAAAAAAAAAAAAGGAGGCAAAAAGTATGAAAAGATTAAAATATTAAAAAACTGTGAGTACAAGCTGAAAAAGAGAACACAGAATGAATATGGAAGGAAAGCAGCACTGAAAAGGAAGAAAGTAAATTAATAAATTATAGTAAAAGAAGAGAAAGTGATGAGAAGTCAGCAGAAGAGTCCTTGTTAGATGAATTGGAGAGGTAGAAAAGGCACTGAGGCATATTTATCTCTTAGTGTGGGCTGTGTGGATTTAGGAACTACAGCTGGATTTTGTGAAGTCTCAGCCCAGGCAGAATCATTTACTTAACCAATTCTGGATATTTATTTATTCCAAGCATTTTCACATGTGGGCCCTTAGAATAAAACATTAACCCTGGTGCAAAGAAATACAGTATATGAAAGGCACAACTGTCTGGAAAAAAAAAATCTCGAACAGATCTCCTGATGATCTCCTCCACACACCCACAAAAGTGATAAAGCACCTACCCAGTGTGACGAACAAAAATAGATAAAACCAGGGGAGGAGGAAGCGAGGTGTAAAAAGGAGGAAAATGAGATAAACTGAGTTGTTGATATGACTCAATCACAGTAAAAATAAATAAATAAATAAAAACAGCAGGAATGCAGAGCTTGGGCCTCAAATGTAAAATTTAAGAGCTCTCAGCCATTGAATGAGTCTCAAGTGGGCTGCTATCCTGAGAGCAGTAGTATTCAGCTGAGGCACTTCACTGAGTCGCTGAAAAAGCTTTTAATTGCTGTTAATTTACAACTGCAACAAAATACTTATTACTGTAGAGTCAACATGGCTGACAGACGAGGACAATGATGGTGATAATTATGTTATTATGGCTGGAGAAGATACTGATGTAGGAAACAGATGACTGTGGAGACTAGTGCTAGCCCAGATGGGACACAGATGGACGAGTCATCACGACTGACTTTCTTTTGATATCCAACAGTGCAGACAAGATGAAGTGAATGTAAATTAAAACATTTAACCGGGACAGAAAGACATGCAACAAGAATCATAATTTGTTCGGGCAAGACAGTAATGGTGACAGATTTTGTCTGTGCAGCACACTGCAGTAGAAAACAGGAAACACTGAGTATGAAATGACAGACCAGAGGACAGAGGCATAATAAAGAGCAGCTAGAGAAGGAGATGAGAAAAAACAGTGAAGATGTTTTGTTTTTGATTTGAGGCCTTTTGGCTGAAAGTCAGGCTCTACAGAGAGAGGAGTAGGAGGGAGGGAGGGAGACGGCAATGCCTGACAGGACTTACTCTTCACCCCCTTTTTCCCCTTGCGCTCCTTTCTGTACTGCTCCTTGAGTTTGGTTATCAGGCCCGGGTCCACATCCCAGGCCTCAGAAATGGAACCTTCCTCGTCCTTCTCTACACAGGGAGAACAAAACCAGACCAAGAGGCTGTTGAGGAACTGCCCTGGTCGAGGCCCGAGTGGCCTGGCAGGGTGGAGACCTCTCTCAGACTCCTACTCTCCTGGAGGTTTCTCAAGCCTCAAGGAGAGTTGTAGGCTTTAGGATCTGAGATGAGCATCTTCTCTTCAAGCGACCATTATTACCAACTCAGTGATATTAGACTCATTATAATTGGGAGCAGCATTCAAAGCCATCTCGTTTAATCTTTGGAAGAAGTGAGAGTGGTGGGAGGGAAGTTAATACCATGTGAGGAATTCCTTCATTTGCACATCTGGATTTTGAGCCATGAAAAATCTAATAAAATCCTCACCATGACATCTTCGTGATCATCAGATTCTTGTATACACATGACTCATCAAATGCTCAAACCCACGTTCAAATACCAAGACACACCTCAGCATGACATTAAATCCATTTTTTTCTGGCTTTAGTCTAAAAGACTCAAAGGGAATCAGGTTGATTTGATGACACACAGGAGTGGAAGAGACATTGCGGTCACAGGCTGGCTATGGGAACACACAGCGGAAGAGATCACAAACTATGGGTTAAACAGAGAAACTCCAAACATCATGATTTATGACCACAGCATGATATATGAATGACAAGTACTCCATGAACAGTCATCAAACTATGAGAAGTCAAAAATTTTGAGAAACAGGGAAATTATAGGATTACATCATCAAATAATTTGCAATCTGAATTTATATATTGTATTTGTAGATAAAAAAACAAGCTAATCATTGTGCAGGAGAAAATAAATAAACCTTTTGATGTTGTAGGTGCTATAACTGTAACTGTAGTGTCTAGATAGTACTTTTCATCCAATTCCAACTCTGCACTTCATACTCTGTTCTTGACTGATCTGTTACTCACCCCAGTCTGTGCCGTCCCCAGTGCCTCTGGACTCCGGTGAGGTGTCCATGTCGTCAGGGCTGGACAGGAAGTCAAAGCCCTTCAGTGCCTCCTCTGTGTCAGGATCCTCAGTGGTGTCCATACTGGCCGGTGACGATGACGATGACGATGGCGGCTTCTTTCTCAAGATCTGGAGGAAAACATCGAGGGCTGTTATTAACGGTATAGGGACAACTTCTACTTAACTTTGTGTGAGTGCAGAAGGTGAAGGTGACGGCAGACGGTTTTTCTTACTGTCCTGGACTCCACATGAGTCCTGTCCTTCCCCTCGCTATCCTCTTCCTCATCTTCATCACTGAACTCAGCAGCTGCATTCTCAATGAACTTGAAGGCCTCCAGTACAGCACTTGTTTCAGAGAGCTCAGCTTTCCTGTTGTGGAACAATGATGCATGCATTGGCATGCAGTTGCACTAGCAATGTGTAAATGCTATTACAATGCTTACATTTTTAAAGTTAACAAATGCAAGCATTTAGTTTCCACCTTCACATTAATATATTATGTTACAGCATCAATTTAAAAACAAACAAACAAACAAAAAAAACATTATGCAGTATCTGTACTCACGCCATCACTCCTAAATGCAACACACATGTAGCACACGTTGGTGTGTGTATGTTGCCATTTAAGGCCACTTTACACTTCGTCATTCAAAATAGTGGTCTTAGATTGGACTGTTATACACATCCAACCTGGATGATTTAGAGCCTCAGCAACCAAAGACAGGCTGCAACAAAAGTGTGACAGTGTCAGAAATTTGGGACCAAAACGCCATAGTGTGACTGTCGCTAGGACTCATGTTTACAAAGCAACCAATCAGAATATGATATTAGATAACAGAATATGAGAGCTAGCATCAAGCTACTGGTAAAAACAAATTTACCTCAAACTCTCACACAATCTCCCCATTTTTGATGCATTTAAGTGCCAGCACTTTTGACAACGCTCGTTGATTGTTTTGTCACAAATACGTGACGGCAGCAAGGATGGCTGACAAGAGCTGATGAGATGTCTGATGTAGAAAAACGACTCACCATTCATTCATCGCATGATCTGACATGCCTCAAAACTGATATGTTACGGTCTGTCACAGATTGTATCCATGATGTTTTGCACAGTCTTATAGTCACCCTTAGAAGAGCATACTCACCCTCTGGTGCCCATGCCCTTTGTGTCTGTCCCATTGACCAAAGGCTCGGTACTGGTCCGTTCACCTGTCCTCCCACCTCCATCCCCGGCTAGTCCTAGCAGCGCCCGGACCCGCTGGGACTTTACGTCTAAGATAGTGTCTGTGTATCCCACTTCCTGGAGGTACCTGGAACAAGGTAACTGAATTCAAACCTGAGTGCATTTGGTTTAATCCAAAATTGAAAGTGTAACTTATGTGGTGTAGTGTGGTAAAAAAGTACAGAAAGATGCAGAGGCAGTTTACAGGAGTTTAATAATGCTGCAAAACATTTATTTTCAAGACTCCAATAGAATCAAAGATGAGGAAGAGTCTATTACTTGTTACTGCGAATAGTGTCATGTCCTCTGGCAGTGGTCTAGTTAACAGTATCAGCTCTGCTGAGGCAAGATGAGCTGCTCATCAAATATTACATCTACCCTGTAGGGATGCCGAAGAAGCTCTATCAATTGGAGCGGATGACTGACTGAAAGGGAGGGGTGTCTTAGCACATTATCGATCTGTCCTTTGACACAGAGTCAAGAATAAATTGACTGCCTCATCAGCTGGCATGTTGGGGCAGATGATGTGTGAGGCTGCCTGATGGTGTCTGGGATAATGGCTGGAGCCTGGTTTATTTACACAGGCTGACTGGAGAGTAGGATGATTACCACACTTTCCTGAGCCTGCTGGGTACACTGGAGGAAAAAAAAAACAAAAAAACGAAAACAAAACAAAAAACACAGAGCAGGCCATGAATACTACTGCCCATGTGAGGGAGCTCTTTCCCACATGTTTTTGGGCCATAGCACTGCTGACACAGTTCTCACAACCTGTTAGTCTAACACAAGTGACAATACTACTGCAGAGAAACGTAACCAGGGGCCTGTCAACATCCTGGTAATTTCAATTCAGTTCATTTTAGTGCAGTGGTTTTATTTTCTAGGTTGAGGACTGTCACAGAGGGATAAAAACATCTCCACTTACTGTCTGAGGAGCTGACGGCCTTGTTTCCAGGACAGCTGATTGTTGAGTGACCCAGAAGTCTCGTTCTCATTGGCCTCATCTGGAGAATAGAAGGACACAAATCAGGGCTCCACAAACAGCACAGCCTCTGAAATTATATCTACCCTGTACACACGACCAGAACATTCCTGCATCACAGAATTCTGGCAACTCCACACATCTAGCGCTTAGTTGTTATCGGTAAGTCAACAGTGGATTAGAGTTAAAACTCTCTTTAAATTGTGACAGTGAAATAATTTTTTTTTTTTTGCGACAGCTGTGCCTACGAGTACCATCAGTACATTCGCTCCAACCCAGTCACTATTTACTGTATTTCGTGGTTGGATTTGGAGCCGCGTTATTACCTGTCAACATGTGCAACTTTAATAGCTAGCCTCAATCTTAACATTAGCATCCCAATAGGTAATTATTGCCCTAATAAAACTGTGTACCCAACATCACTAGCAGTAGGAATAGAGAAGAGATTCGAAATTCATTAGCAACAGCTTGTTCTTGATGCAAAAACAAGACATCTGATATTTAATAATGCATTCCGACACCCTCAAAATGGCTGAGATTCTGCTCCAATCGTGTCCCATGACATACTAGAAAGAGCAACGATGTGTGTCCGTGCCTGCAGCATCCAGAACAACACACTTTCATGACCGTCTACAGCTCTGACAAAACAAACAATGATGGAATTCAAAGCTCACTTTGATATCCAACAATGTCAGCATCCCGCTTGCGAGTCAGCTGGGAATTTTGCATGGGGCAGAGAGACGTGTTAATAAGATTTAGAATGAGTGTGTGAGTGTGTGAGTGTGTGTGTGTGTGTGTGTGTGTGTGTGTGGAGGGGTTGATTTGGCAGGGCAGAGAGACGAGGGTGCCTCAAAAAGTGGGTCATGCCTAATTCAGAAGGGTGAGGAGCGGGCAGGTGCGCCACCATACGAGCAACACCTCCCCCTCCTTGTCTCCCCCGCTTCCATCCCCTCCACCTAACACCTCTCCCCCACACCTCCCCTCATTCATCAACACTTCAAGGGCTTGGGTGCTTTGAACAACGCTCATGAATAGAAACGAGGAGAGGAAATATCACAATCTGACTTAATCATGGCGGATGACTTGAACATGAGAGGCCAATTAAACTACAATAATATAACGAGAAACATATAGCACGCTGATAGATGAGTGATTCCGGGGAAGAACAAGGTACTGCAATGGAAAGTGTGAAAACTAAATAGTGAGAGTAACAGTTTAGATCTTTAAGATTTGAGCTGATAAGGTAGTTTAAGCTTTTTTTATGTAGACTTTCTGCCTTTTTCTTACTTACTTCTAGTGGTATTTAGCCATGCAGAGAGTTTTATTTTCTGGAGTTTTTGATAAAACAATCTCACCACAGCATCCTTTTAGTTGCTGTTCTGGAGCTTTTCAATCACATCACAGGATCTTCATCAGCAGATGGAGTTGTCATTGAATTGCATTTGTTCAATTTTCCATTCTTCTAAGCTGTTAAGGAACTCTTTTCCATGCTGGCTTAAAAGGACTTAGTCATTTGTGGTGATGATCATTTTTTTCACTGGGAGCTTTACCGAGCATGATTGACTGTCAGAAAAGAGTGAAATTGCTTTCCTGCAGTCCAAGGTGATGTACTTTAACTGACAAAAACCTACAGAGATTCAGTTTATTGTCACATAAGAAAAAGAAAAGCAGCAAATTCTCAGAACAGGGAGGCTGGAACTAGGTAATGTTTGGTATTTTTGCTTGAAAAATTTGTTAAAAAAATTCATTTTCTGGTGGTTGACTCACTGTTTCAGCTCTGATTACATTTTAAAAAGTCAATAATATTTCTTTCCAGAAACAATGTCCCTGTTACTCTGGAACAATAGCTTTCTTTGGAACAACTTTCTACAAAAGAAATGGTCCCTCTAAAAACTGATGACAGTTCTGTGGACTGTACAGAATAACACTGTGTTTCTGGAAACAGTTCTGTTGAATTTTCTTAATTCAATTCACCTCCATTGTATTTGGGTGGAGACAGAAATATCCAAGGCAAATATACCAAAACCTGGGAAAAAAAACAACTCCTGCATAAAACAACAACTACAAAACTATCTGCGTGGCTCCATGGATAGATGCCACTAGAAGCAAGTGGAAAAAATGTTTTTTTATTTTGTTTTTTTTTAGTTGGAGTGAACCAACCCTTTATTGTGGATGTCTTCGTCAGAAATCAGTGTGAAAGTATGGCTGTACCCTATCTTTACTATATTACTTTAAAGCAATTTGATCATGTTTGTTATTCACTGACTCTTCAAGTAGCTCAATATTTTTACAGTACATCCGTTACAACAATGATACTCTTTCAGCATTCAGGAAAGGACACTGAGGAACTCTATTGAGGCAAACAAGATTCAGCATGAATGCAGCCTTCATATTCGTAACAGTCCTGTCACTTGAGGTATATGAACTCAACAATCACAGTGATTTAGTATGAAGAGGAGGAGTTGGCTATTTGAGCCTCCATAGACTTACCAGAGTCGTAGCTCGGGGGCTTCATGTCACCTTGATTTAACTCCGTCCCATATTTTAACTTGTGGTACTTTGCTCTGGAAGTAAAGAAAAAAAGAAAAAGGAGGCAGACAAATAAGCAATAGGGCTGATCAAAAAGGTCCAACAAGCAGCTATTTAAAAGATTCATTATGTGTGGCATCTGCACAAGCTTTGAAAGTCATCCCAACTGCAACCTGCTCTACTTCTACTTCTACTTCAAACACACTAGCTTTTGGACAGATTCACCAATATGTAGAGCTGTAGGGTTGCATGGCTGAAATCAATATCGCTGTAGTAGTATATCATTCCAGCTGTAGTAGCAAACGTATGCAACGTCACATAAGATCATCAAAATGATACTCACGCAATAAACAGTTATCGTCAAACAACAACTTTAATTACATAATTTGTTAGTTTGTGATTACAGGTTGAAATGATCAATTCAGACAAAAAATGTGTAGAACAATAATATAATATACACATATAATCACAATATTATTTCAATAAAAAGTGATTTTCCAAAAAAGAAAATTCACCTGCATTTAGAAAACAATAACAATATAAATGACATGCGACATATAGAAAGTAGTGATGGCTTTCCTCTGTTTCAGCCTTTGCAATACCGACATGCCGTTTCTTCCAATGACTGTACACAGATCCATATCAGTGATAAAGAGGAGAGCTCTCACACCTTTTAGTTCACACAGCCCCCTCTTGATCCAGAGGACGCAACCCTCATCAAAATCAAATTCATTTTAAATTGGGTACATCCTACATTCAGAAAGCCATTTCTGATATTCCTTTCAGATACCCTCGGAGACATGACCTGTTGCTTAGCAACCGGGGAAAGTGGTAGTAATTCTGGGTTAAGTGTTGCTCCTGAAGCAGAGTCTGCGGTGATCTATGTGGAGAAAAGTAGATAAATATACACTACAAACAGCCAGAGGAAGATTCTGTACCTACCAAACCTAATGACAATGTCCCTCACAGAGAACAGGTAGGAAAATTTAACTAACCTCTGAACTGACTGGAGGAACGACGGAGCTGTTACATATTTTGACACTTGTCTAACTCATTTGCGCTAAGGCTCTCATTAGCCTAAACCATCTCCCAGCTCAAATTAAGATACCTGCAGGCAGTCATTTTCATTTCTTACTCATCCAAGTTTTCATTTTTCTATTCTTAACCTTTACTTATCCAGGGAGGACTTTGCCGATTGCTGGTGCTAATTTGAGCATTCATTGAATTCCACACATTCCCAGCTCATAGCTGTTTAATACAACCAGGGTCTTCTCCTGTCAGCCACAGAGCAGATAAGTACACCCTCCATGGTTGTTATTGAGGGAGGAGACAGTGATTGGATTGCCTGGCTACACAGAGACAGCATTAAAATCAACCTGCAAAGGACTGGTCAAAATGTGACCTACATCTAATAATTTGATTTAAGTTAAAAGGATAATTCTGGTTTATTACAATGTAACTCTGAATGGCTAAGAAACACATGCTGCCAGAAGATCAGGCAGGTCGTAAAGGAGCAAACCGCTTCAATTAGAGGTAAAACTGAAAGTGATCACACCTGAAATTTCAGTAATAATCCCTCATTACACAGGAAAACAGTGTACACTCAACATAATTAGGACTTAAATTGCCAAAACCTGTAGTTACCCCTTAATAATTAATCCTGAGTTATGCTGATAGAAACACTTGTTTTAAATACCTCACATGTATCTAAAATAAATGAGGATTTTTTTTTTTTTACAGAAAGAAATGTTGAATAAACAATATCTCTCGATATATCTCTGTTCTAGGGTGCGGCCATGCATCAAGGAGGAAGGCAAATGAAAAGTATATGACCATCATTACCACAGGGACCTTTTCTGTGATGGTGACAGGCCGGTTAACGTTAGAATGAGAACAATGTAATTCTTCTGATTTGCTGGTGAAAACAAGCTGCAACGGTGACCTCGTCTTGGGTGGAGAGAAGATTCCTGTCTCCTCCTTTCCTATCCCGTCCTTCCACTGAGGACAGTGCAGAGTCATCAGCATCCGACAGCAAACAAAGCCTCCCTGCCAACACACGCTCTCATCCAGAGAAATCACACCAGCTGGACTCGGGGGAATCTCTCTAGCACTCTCAGTCCATTACAGCCTCCGCTGACACCAGCTGAGACATTGGACTGGTACGCATAGAACATAAAAAGAGGACGCTGGAAATTATTTTAAAACGCTAGCAACCCTTTTACACATTATCAAAAAAATTCTTGTAGTGGAGATGTGCAGAGAGCTGCACTCTGGAGTGTGCTAGCTCTGTGCAGGTAGAGCAGATGTCGATTTGTTGACCAGTAAGAGTCTCACACTGCCACATTCTCCTTTTCTGTATTTCTCAGAGGCAGAAATGTATTTTTAGGAGCATGTAAAACATGGAATCACTGCAGTTGTTGCAGACTAGCTGAGGTATTTCTGTGTGTTGTGGGTGGGCTGAAGCAGCAGTGGGTGGTAAAGGCACTCACCTCTCTTGCTTCAGTGCGTACTCCAGCATTTTGATCCTCCTCACAAGGTCTTTCTTCAAATTCTCCTGGCCTTTCCTCTCCCCCTGCAGGAAGGCGATTTGGGCCTGAAAACACAAAAATAGGATTGTCAGGTCACATTTTAAAGTAGAAGAGACTTACAGTAGTTGCTTTTATAAATAGAGTCAATCTTTTTGGTGTTTTGGCGTCTTAGATATGAGCTAGCTAGCAACAAAGACTTGACTTTAAAGACAACATCTAAGAACAACTACTTCTGTCAAGACTGAAATAGGCTGATGTCAAATCAATATGCGTGGCATGATGGGAAATAAAAAGCCAATTCTATTCTATTTTAATCTAACCTACTCCCTCTCCCACACATCAACCCTCCATTTTCTGAAATCCCTTCCCTCTGCACACCAGTGTCTCACTTCAGTAACAGACAGCAACTGTTGACGAACTCAGTCTGAGTCAGCATTACATGACATTACATTGCTGTGTAGCATACATACACATACATGCGAGTGTGCGTGCAAACACTCATGTATGTGTTTTAGCCCACATCTCCAAGTACAAGACAGAGTACATTTCCTGTTTGAAAATATACAGCTGCAAAACATGTAAATATAAAATTAGATAAAATAAAAAGACTATAGTTAGGTGCATAAGTATTTGGACAATGACACAATTTTTGTAATGTCGCCTCTGTGCACCACCACAATGGATTTGAAACAAAGCCATCAAGATGTGACTGAAGTGTAGACTTTCAGCTATAATTCAAGGTGTATAACAAAAATGTTGCGTTAACTGTTTGGGAATTACAGACATTTTTATACACAGTCCATTTTCAGAAGCATAAAACTAATTAGACAAACCAACATAATTATAAGGATTATTTTTAATACTTGGATGAAAATCCTTTACAGTCAATGACTGCCTGAAGTCTGGAACCAAGGAACAGCACCAAATGCTGCATTTCTTCCCTTGAGATGCTTTGCCAGGCATTTACTGCTGCCGCCCTCAGTCGCTGCTTAGATGTGGGTCTTTCTGCCCTCAGTTTTGTCTTCAGTAAATGAAAAGCACGCTCAATTGGGTTGAGGTCAGGTGACTGACTTGGCTATTGAAGAATATTCAATTTCTTTGCCTTGAGCATCTCTTGGGCTGCTTTCGCAGTACGTTTTGGGTCATTATCCATCTATACTGTGATAGTATATAGCAGTATTTGGCTGTTTGATGTGGTGTGCTTCTGATCATGAACCGTTCCTTTCCTTCTCCATACTGTTCTATTACCATCATTCTGGTAAAAGTTAATCTATGTTTCATCTGTCATGGACTCTCTTCATCAAATTGAAGAGGGTCCATGGAAGCTGAGAGGGAGGAATAGATATGGGTTTTGACAAGCCGCTCAAAGCACTTCATGATTGTAGAGGTCAGTGTGAGAGGGCAGTCGTCATTCAGCCACATGACTGCAGAACTCTTAGGGAATAGGACAACGGTGCTCCTCTTGAAGCATGTGAGAATCACAGACATGCTTTGGGGACTCGGCTGTGAATGCCATCAGGACCTGGTGGTTTGATTGACTGACTTGAAGGATCTGATCACATCAGGCATGGCAATTACTAGAATTGAGCTATCATGGTCCAGTGGTAGTTTTACTGCAGGGGAGGTCTTATTTGCCTCAAACTGAGCATAGAAGATGTTGAGATCGTCTGGTACGGAGGCAGATGATCCCATATGATATTGCTTCACACCTCTGTAGCCCGTGATAGAGCCATGTCGAGGCCAGTCCACATGCGCTTGAGATCCACTTCAAGAAAGTTAGATTCAACCTTGTCCTTGTAGTGCCTCTTTGCTGTCTCAATGGATCTCGGGAGGTCACATCTGGCTTTCCTGTAAACCACTGGGTCCCCACAACTCTAGGCTGAAGTCTGAGCCCTGAGTTTGCCCCTAACATCTGCATTAACCCAGGGCTTCTGATTTGCAAAAGATTTAACACTGAATTTGGGAACCATGTCGTCTGTCCACAAATTTATACAGCTGGTATATGAGAGTATGCTGCATGTGTATTCCAGGACTGGGCTCACTGGCCACTCACAACTAAGTTTCAACTGTCACCCTCATGTTGAGATAATGTTAGCTTGAATAAATCTAACCTCAGCACAGTGCAGTTGTTGATATGTTGCCACACCTGCATGGATTGGGGAATAATGTTTTCCACACAGGTATACCTTGCAATCTGATTATATAACTTGTAGGTTGTTTTCTTCTGTTATTGTTAGACTGACGATGACGATTTCACACCCAGTCTGCCTAGTCAGAGAGACAGGGAAGATGTAGTGGTGGCAGGAGTAGAGGAACCACTAGAGGTTGAGTAATGCGAGGGAGAGCAGCTGGAGCATCAACAGCTGAGCTTGAGGAAAGAGTTGACGGAATGTCGCCGAGAGAGGATGGCAGTAACACAGCTTTATAGCCTATTCGCAGTTGTTACTTCTTCATCCTCTCCTGATGGACTGAGGGCAGACTGGACGCTACAGCTACTCACTATCGAGTCTGGGGGTACACAGTGCTGTTACGAGACGGGATGGGCCAGGGTTAGCTGGTCAGCATGCGAACTTCAGTAGATATTCCTTCAACACAATACATAGATGTCTTTGACATAACATTCAAAACTGTTATTTCTTCACATACTGGTGATAATTTTGGTTAAATTTTGAATGTTTGAAACTGAAATACTTACATATTGTCCCTTTAACTCAATTATTACCAATTGTGTAGTTACTGCCTTTTTTCTTCATAGGGCAGTAGTGCTGTAAATGTCACTAAATTCTGGTTACATTTAGTTGGTACTAAAGAGAAAAAAAAAAAAAAAGGAAAAAAAAAAATCGCCTAATTATTGATTAATAACATCTATTTTCATAAATTTGTATGTTGTGCAATATAAATAAAATTAATGAAGTTTTGTTTTGCTTGAAGCTTTACATTTTTCCTTAGAGTGTATCGCATGCTTATTAAGTTGCCATCCACTACAAACAGTCTGAGAAGTAGAGAGAAACCAAAGCCAAACACAACAAAATCCATCCACACAGTCCTTCCAGTATTTTAAGCATGCTGTTGTTTCCATTTCAGCACTTCATCAAAATTACACTCTTATAAAGTCCACCTCAGTTGTTGAAAATTACCAGCAAGACGATGAGAATAAGAGGTAAATTTAAGTGCCACTTCGTAGTTAGTAGTAGATGACAGAGTAACTGGATATTTTGGAAAAACACAAAGGGCAAACAAAATCTGAAACAGTGAACCACAGAAGAGGGGTGGCAAGATCATAGATCCATTTCAAACAAGGATAAAGAAGAGAACCAGAAGCCAAACTGCTCCTGTCTAACTTCAAACAGTTTATTTCTCTTGGGAATGACTCAAATTCTAAAACAACGAGTTAACATTTTAGAAGGGAATGAGTATTGACTTGATTCCCTGCCTTTCACTCTACATGAAAAGGATGGTGCAAGTTTGAGTGGGTTGGATCACAGTTTCACACGGATAGCAAGTAGCGCTGCTGCTGCCTGCAACAATGAGTCACGACAGCACTTCAATGTGACTCATATTAAAAACAGCATTTCTTACCATACACAGTTCTCTGCAGAGGAACTCTTAACAATCTGCTTGCTATAGCTCCAGTGCCCTTAGGATTTAGGGTACTGGTCCAGCACCAAGTTTAGTTGGCACCAGTCACATGCTAGCAGGCTATGTAGATGCCAACAATTGAAGCTCTTGAAAGGTGGGTCAGCACAGCACATGCATCACTATACCTACTACATCTAAACAGTGTCCAATTCCTTTTTGTGTAACTACCTTCAGTTGGATCTATACTCGCAGGATTGATAACAATGTTAACTACGTTCAAAATGCATCTGAATTTCCACATCCTTGAGCCAGTATCATTGAGCGTTAACACAGAAAGCCAAAACAGGTTGAACTTCACAAGAAAGGCCTCTAGTGCATTTATAAGCTCAGTTACACTAACATGGAGCAGAGCAGACAATGACGACAATGAAGGAGAAAAATGTCAGCAAAGCCCCAGTAGTCATAAAAGAGTGAGTTAGCCATTCGTTTTTTTACCTGATGAAAATGATGATGTGTCCTGGTAGGTGGATTAAAAAGGTTTTTGGATATGACAGGAGGGGAAAAAAAAGTGGTTTAGATGACGACTAATGAACAACTTGCTTACATTCAATAAAGCAGGGATCACTTTTCTCTGTCTTTGGAGGATGGAAGAGAAGGAACATAGAGGGGCACAAATAAGGAATTACGGAAAATATTGCATATGGAAAATTATCACTGTTTGGATTGGGCCAGACTGTGCGGCTCCCAAAATAACTTACTCTAGCTAAAGTGGCTCCAATCCAAATATCAGTAAGGACCACTGCCTCAGGGCACTGCAACGGTATTACATCAAACTGGGACACACAACCTACAAATACCTCATTAGGCTAATTGCAGAGCTATTTTCCATAAAATGTCTCTTGACGTCCAGCTGAACACGTCGGTCTTTCTGGCTCAAATGTTAAAACACTGCTGAACAGAAAGGCAAAAAACAATAACTTACAATTAGAAAGTGCCATGATTTCTTCAACAGGAAAAACATCTCAATTACTTCCACAATTAGAGCTAAGGCATGGCCACACATTAAAGCCCTACCTCAAGAATTTCATATCCAAAACAACGACAAAGTGTAAGAACAGCCCGATAGGTTGTTATTTTTGGCCCACTCAGAATCACACGTCAGAAACGGAGATTGCAAATTGACTAATTTTTCACTGTAGATGAAACCTGTACATCTGTGTTGATTGAGAAAGCGAGCAAGCATTCACTTCCTTATCCACATGAAGCTCTGGCCCAGGGGACCCTGGCATTCTGTGGTGCCAGAGATAGAGAAGAGTGCTGCTCTGTGAATCTCTGGCTCACCATCTCTCCTCCATCAAACATTAACCTTGGGAGGAATGCAATGAGTCAACTTGGGCCATAAAGAGACACAGGAAGCATTTAATTCCAGGCCTCACACTGACTGCATTATTGGGCTGCTGGATAAGGGCTCCTTAGTCTGTCTGGGTGAGGGACATGTAGAATGGGGCATCCATCTAAGAGCGCAGGACCTTTCAGAGACAGGAAAAGGAGGCAGAAGAGACAGGCTAGGGAGGAAAATAAACTCCAGCCGCTGGCTGAATTCTGGTAAGATAAGGTACCTTCTGCTTTGGCATACAGTCAATCCAAGTTTAGGAGTAGATTTTCTACTCTTATTAAAATTAGTAAAACAAGGAAAAATGGACTGACAGCAGCTTCCAGTCCTACTTAATCACAATCTGAGACACATTTGAAGACAGAAACACGTAAAACTTGAAACATGTATAGCTCAGCTCTTTTCAACGATGTTATGTATTAAAAAGGAGTCTCTTTTCTGCACTATTAAGGTTGATGTGAGTTAAGTGCACTACCAATTTAAATATAAGCAGGAAAACCGTTTTATTTCTTCATCTTTAGAGATGACATTAACAAAGTTAACATGCAGATTATTTAACCCCATATTATTGGCAGTGGATAACTACACAGCAGGAATGAGTCTTGTCAACTCAAATTTTGTCAATTAATATATGATGAATATATGATGAATATAAATGATATCCTCGCTATTTATACACAGATAAGACCATAAAGTCTGACATTTGTGAATTCCAGACGTTTTCTTCCAACCTTGTTCTGCATCATTGCCGAAGACATCTACACCACAATGAGGCCATTTAATCTAGACAGAGTGAACACTGTGAAAAATCCAGTACGTCTCAGTGGCAAGACTGAGCTCACTCCATTTGAAAAAGAAATTCAGCGGATACTCATACAACCTCAGGGCTTATGCACAAGCAAAATGGTCACACATGCTGGCCCTTGGACCGTGGTCAGAGCCAAAGAAGGGAAAGTAACTGGTGTAAATCCCACATTTACAATGCAAACAGCCTCTTTCAGCAAACACCGGGTTTACTCTCACAGTTACTGCAAACCAATGAGCACCACGATGGCCGACCTGATAACAAGCCAAGTACATTCCACGCATGCCATTACACTAGAAGCAACAGAAAAAAAGGCAGCAAAACAACAGAAGCAAGACTGAAGTGCTGGGGAGTGCTGTAACCCTGCTACAGCAGTGTATTTTCTATTTGTTCATTGAAAACATCACCACAGACCAACATAAACTCTTTAAGGCTAAAAGGGCTCACTTCAGGTAGGTTTAACATTTATGGCCACTTACAATATAATTGCCAAAATACCAACGTTTGGTCATAAAAAAATCATGATCTTTATAAGTGAGAATAGGAATGCAAACATATGGTTTTCCTAACTTTTTTAACTATCATATAGTATATTGTTGTGTAGACTGTCCAGGTCCAATTTCATTTGTTTTTTTTTTTAGATTTGACTGCTTTATTTATTCCTTAAATACAAAGACATAAATTTAATTAAGGCATTCAAAGATGCTAAATACAGAGAGTGAAGCAGTCTCAAGAGATTGTTGCTTTTCTGTTCTGCTTGAACCTGCCAGGTTCTTGGAGAGCATTATTTATAGGGTCGGCTGGTATGGATAAAATCCTCAATCCCGGTTAATGTATGTTTATGTCACAATACTGAGATCTTTATATCTCATGATATAATACATTTTTATTTAGTAGATAATGTGTAGATATCAGGGTTTGTGCAGGGTTTAACAAGTTAAATTTAAGACTTTTTAATGCCACATAGAATGAAACTGATACTTTTTTCACAGTAATACCAGCCAAAGTGTAAAAATATAATGGAAAAACAACAGGGACGATATGACCTAAAAGTATTTATTATCCTCACATTTTCTTCAGTACTTTCCAGGAGTATATAACAATAATTTCTAATTTATATGAATAATTAAATAAATGCAACCTGGACCAGGATTAGTGGCATAAATGATTCATTCATTTTAGTTCATTTATATCTGTTAAAACTGACAGTTGCCCATTATGAGACTAGCTAGCAGTGGTGACAGTACTTATAGTTCTGATGGTGCTGACTGAAACTCCACAAAAAAAAAAGATTGAATAGTCTCCTGCAACAGATCTACATAAGACTGGTGGAAATTTTAACACCTTCTAAGGTCTTTGCAAATCCAGCAAATAAATACCTCAAAAATCAAATCAAGTTTATCATCACACTGATGCAAAAATCATAAAATCCAATATTGCCCTAAAGCAGACATGCTCACTGATTTGCAACATTGTCCACAGTGGTCAAATACACCCAGAGATATTAAAGGAAAAGCAACCACGATAAAAATGGTAGGGCAATATTTCTGACGACAGAAAAATGTATACTGTCTCACAGTAACATAACACAGTTCCGCCCACAATTAATTCCAACAAGTTGACTATGAATATGATTACTGATTAGTAAAAATAAGGTTGAGTTCAGGTGGATTATCGTTTCCCCCTTCCAAAAGAATTTTAGTAATTACTAACTCCAGTTTCACACCCAACTGTCTCTTCATCTCCTTCTCTGCTCAAGATGGTGAGGCTAATTTAAGTGTTTAAACTAAAACTGGTTGTCTTTTTACAACCACATTCTGTCTTGGAAAGCATCTGTAAAAAGGCTGCATACTGTTTGTATGTACACATATTACACAACTGATGAGGTGTGGGTATCAAACAAACTGCTTAGTTTAATCCATTGTTCCACTTTGCTCCTCCTGTGCCATAGAAGCAGTTAGATTGTGAAATACTGAGGACCTGTGATCATGGCTGGAGCTCACTCCTTCAATTGTTCCACGCAGCTCATGTACACGGGCGCAGATTCAGGATTGCTCTGAGGGTCTGGGTGAGACAGTGAGTTGCTCAAACTGTGATTTAATAAAGATTCCTGCTCTGCTTTCTGGAATGAGCCAAGCCGTGCCTTTCACCTCAATACCCAGGAAATAGAAGAAAACCCTTATACTGCCAGAGATTCCTCCCAGGCCAAATACATCTTCTCTCTTTTTCCTAAATTTTCACAGACACAGATTTGTTGTCTTCATCTCATCACGAGTTTCCACTTCAGCTCTATTTTACACTCTGCCGTCACACAGCTCACATCAAGTTGACACCGCAGTGCTACCTTACATGGGGTGCAAACAAAGGCACTATGTTGAGCTTCTTGAGGACACAGGTGCTGCACACAGTCACACATGGAGGGAAAGAGCAACATTTTTCGACATCAGCATTTTCTCCGACAAAATGGCTGTTTGACTATAAGCTTTGGTCCTGGCAGAACCATGCTGAAAAAACAACTTAACAATCTAGAGAGTAAAGTTGCAATGCAGAGGGGAGACAAATCTAAGGATGACAAATCTGATGTTGTAAAAACTGGTAGGTGTGTCTGCATTTGGTGCAAAATGTGGTCTTCCTACCAGTAACTAGCCAGCATCAGCAGCAATGTGCATTTGTGTAGTTTATTAAGAGACTGAATTTATACTGATGTGGGTAAACATCTCAGACAGAGCTAGTAAAGTGCTCTATTTCTGAATATGAATTCAAAGAAATAGAACGAGTTCAGAAAGAGACACATTTTCTTCCAATAAAAGGCGGTCAACCACCAAAGCGCAAGGACGGAGCAAACGAGGCAGCTGGTGCCCTTTGGCCTGTCCTGTCCCTCTGGCACGTCAGGCCTGTCAGACAGGACTCATCACTTTTTAGCTTCAGGTGACTATATCACTTCCTCTTACAGACTTTTTGAAAACATATTTTCACTTTTTACCTCATCCACGGAGGAGCAGAAGCAATGATCAAATCTGCAGCATTAATAACGCTGGCCTTCTTATGTTGATTCTGATACCCCTAGAGAAGAAAGTTCTTTCTTAACCTTTTTATATGATGCAGAAAATGGTGCAGAATAAAATTATATAACTTGGGACATTACTGAATTACTGTAAATAAACAAAATTAGTATGATGCTGACATATGGTTTTTCCAAATTAAAAAGGTCCCCAGCTGTGTCTGCTTAAAACATCCAGTCATATCCAAAAAAGAAAAAAGCTGCACAGTATAATTAAATACTATAGACGTATACATAGTATTCGAAAAAGTTTTAGAAAAAAAAGTATTGCTCTCTAAACATTTATTTCAATGCAAGAAAACAGTGTTGTGCCAATTAGTGCGAATAACAACAAACCACATTAGATCACACCATATCACCACATCACACTGAGACAACAGCAGTTTGATCTGGTGAGTACATGATTTAAAACTCTTGACAGACCAGCGACCTCAGATTTACTGCAAAGTTCTGGGAGGCAGGCAACTTTGTGGCACAACCAGGCAGCTGTCCCTTACACCCACATACACAGACGAAGGCTGTATGTGTGAATGGAGGAAGGAGAGGGGAATTGACAGGCCGACAAGGCAGCTCTGCTGCACAGAGAAAGGCTCCGGTGTGAGTCCAACAGGGACAGATGAGCAAAGCTCAGAGAGTTTAGTTAATAAACATGGCTCCCTCCAGGCTTTCTCACAGGAAAAACGCAAACCCTTTTTAACTACTTACCATTATCTGTAACCCGTGAATGTTTGATTTGAGCTGCAGTAACTGTCTTTGCGGTGCTTCTGTTGAACATTACCACAGTCTGTCTTAAACCAATGACTGAGGATGGGGCTGTTTCTTTGTGGTGTACTGTACATCCTGGTTATATTGGAAAGGATGTGAGTGGTTGTGTAGCATTAGTTTCCATGTGAACTGGTATTTTTTTTAGCATTTGTAGAGCCTTGAATGACTTTGTCAATATCTGAGAGCAACGATACTGAGTAACTAGCACTTACATTTTTGGTGAGGAAGCATGTGCTCTGCTTTTTTGTACTTTCCCACTCTGAGGCACACACTGAGAGGGCAAAAATAACTGCAGCTTGTGGGTTGATGTAGTATCAACTGAGGAATTACGGTGACTCCCATTTCTGAATTTCTGAAAGCCATGGTATGTGAATGTTTGTGCATGGTTCAGGCCTTCTTATTGCTGCACCATTGAGCCAAATATGCCTCAGGCTTTGCCATTAGTGTAAGTAAACATGAGATCACAGTAATAAGTCATCTAACTGAGGCAGGCTAATTCTAGGCTGCTCCACAGTTAGACAAGAAGAGAAGTAATCAAATAACATGAGCCACATCTTCATGTTCCTGTTAAAAGCTTTCCTTTAGAAATACAAGAGACGCTTCTATCCAGTGTAGATAAGTGGGTCCAGGCTTCAGTCTGCACCCACATGAAGCCACCTTACACCCCGAGTCACCTTCAACCTTCTCCCGGTGTCAAATTATGGCTGCTGACAGATACTTCTGGCAAGGAGATACCCTATGGAGCATGGATTTCCCCATAACTGGGGGGCTGATGAAGCACACTGGAGCACTGCTTGGCCTGTCTAGGGCGTAACCCGACTCAACCTCAGTCATCAGGCCCAGAAAAAATCTCGGCTAATCACTATAGCATGGTGACGTCAATAGACGTCAATAGACCAATATCACAATAATCATGAGAAGAGTGCTTCAAATAGAAACAATTCAAATTTCAGTTCAATACAATGTACTGTCTTCCACTGTTATGTATTACATCCTAAATCATGTGTAAACTGACATGTAAAGCAAAAAGGCATATTGTTCTTTAATTACAACTTGCTTGAAATTAATATTGGACAACAGAATACTGTAAAACAACGCAATTACAATTATAACTGCTACGTGATTATACTGAATTTTAACTCTCTCCAAATAAACAGTGCTTTAAAGTCAATGGCAGCATGCTCTGAATACTCTGCTAATTAAAATAAATAAACTTGCCTGGAGTTGTAGCTAATCTAACCTGAAACCCAAACAAACTGGGCTAATTGGTGCTCATATAATTAATCAAATAATTGTTCAAGTGTTCAATGGGAAATTATTCAACAACCATTTTGATAATCAGTTAATTGAAGCTGAAATGATTACCCGATTAGTTAAACAGTAGATTGACAGAAAATTAATCAAAAACCTTGATTGTTGAATGTCATTTATCGAGCAAAAATGCCAGAAATTCTAAATATGAAAATGTGTAAAGGCCATTTTCACTATTTTCTTTTGACAATTTCAAAGATGAACTGATTAACTGATAATGAAATAATCGTTAGCTGCAGGCGTAGTTACCTTCATTACCGAGGTAACATACGACAGATTTACTAGAACTGTAACCAATCAGTCACTCAGCAAATCAGCTTGTTTGAGTGAATCAATTGATTGTCAATGACCTCTCAACTGAAGTCTAATCATGAATGACAGCAGCCTATGCATTACACAGACAGGGTACATCAGCAGGACAGGTCGGACATGTACAGTACAGTGTCTGTACTGCTCCACTAGAGAGGAGTGGCTCTGAGCATGACCTAACAGGCTGGCTGGGCGACATTCCTACAAGCCCTGGGGTTCGCCTTCCTCCAAAACAGAGACATAAGACACAGCTTCAACTGTTTTCCATTCAATGTCTGTACACCGAACAAGAAAAAAAAAATATCTTGAGAGGAGATTGAGTATTCACTGGGTTGTGAAATCCCTTTGTGTACATTCTTAAAGGGCTTTTATCTGAAACCATATATTTCACCTTCTTAAAACCTGAAAGACTAATATATAATTTTTGATTCTGTGATTAAAACACGTGTGTGGACCTGATGATTATGTGATATGTGCATTAAACATGATCATGAACACTACTAAGGCTCTATCCCCACTACAGCTTTTCATTATTTATACGTCTATTTATGGTGATTTCAGTGGCTTTCTTTCTTCTTCACTGAACAATAATCCCCCAATACCCTCTACAGGTAAAAGTTCTGTATGTTTGCAATATGCAATATGTACAAATCCCTCAAGGACACTACAAGGTTACATCACGTGGATTTTTTAAAGCTTTTCAATACTCGATTCTTCATTATTGCTCTGGTACAGTGCAGAACTGGGACAGAAAGATGTTCTATTCAGAAAGGTCCTGTGCTACAGTGATTAGAGCACAATCATGAGTAAGCCAGAAGTTGTAAACAGTCTACTGGAGGTGAAATGATGTTCAAAACATCAACCAGCCTCACATTTAGGGTTAGATGCAATACAAACAACAACCCAAATTGAGCGTGCACCATTTTGCCGCCACAAACAAACCACCCAATAAGCCATTTAGCAACCACACTGTGCTTTGCTGCAGTTGCTGTTGCTTCGCTGATAAGCTTGCTTCATGACAGCAGACAGGAAGCTTAATACACAGGCCAGACTGAAAGCGCTGCATCAGGCTGATGAGTCAAAACCCTACTACACTGATCAGGGTATACATCACCAATCTAAAAACAATGCAGTGTCTCCCTCTCGTCTCTTTGTTAGCTTAGGTCGGTCTGTCAATGGAGCTCACTGCTGTCAGACCCCAAAAGTCAGTGTTTGCTCTGTCTGTGATCCAACAACAGTGGCCCTACAACTGGGTCGAAATGATGAAAAGAAAAAAATAACATTTTCTTGCAAACACTGGGCATGGAGACTCAAGTTAAACAGTAATAAGCTGTAACAACGCCTAATCAAATTCTGGATAAAAAAAAAAAACAAAACAAAAAAACAGTCTTCCACATGGTGTCCAAAGTCATTTTCCCTACTGTGGATACTTAAAGTATGAAGAGTTGATAATGTAGGCTGGTGATGACAGTTTTTTTCTCAACTTAGGAACAGTTAAAGCCACAAACATACAATTCATGGGGCTTCAGATATTATAAACATTTCTCCAGCAAGCCAAAAAAAGCCAATAGGGGTTAAAATATTCACCTGCAAATACAGCTACGATGACCACTACAGCACTATGTACTCCCATACAGTGAAATCAAACATGGGAAAAGAATAAAAGTTAAAACATAAAAACTTGAGGGAGAGAAAGTTACAATTCTGGTAGGACTGGTAACCAAAACAAAACACGGATTTCAGAGTGAACTTGGGTATTTGCAAGACATGAACTTCTCTTTCAACAAACTAAACATTAAGCATTCCCGTTTTTGTCAGGTTTCCCTTTAGAAAATTGTAGTTCACAGCAGGAAAACCTACTGAGTTCTTATATCTTATACATAGCTGAATATTTAAGTTGTTTGGCCATCAGATAAGGGTCAGATATACTATCAAAAGGGTGGACCCATTAATAAGACCAATTAAAAGCACTGTGACCTTTTCCAAAGACAGACACGACATGTTTGATTTTCTCCTCAGGAGTGGCAGTGACTTAGCAGCTAGCTTATGAGAAGATTCATAAACAAGACATAATGACTCCACAGTCTCTTCTGTGATGTATGCTGTCCTTCAGTACTGACAGCTCTCAAGAGATCAGAGCACTTAAGAAAACTACTACCCCTCCTCGACGTCATTTTTTTTTCTGGCTTTAGAGATAAAGTGCACTAAAAACCTAGGCGGAGTGCTATACATTTAGCTGTAAGTAAGCAGGTAACGTTAGTCGTTTTGTTGTTTCGAGACAACGCTTTTGCAATACACTAAAACTACCATGCTAGCAATTGTAGCTCTCGGTTGGTTGTTTAATTAGACGCGTTTTTATATAGACCTATTCTCAAAGTCTTACTTCCAACTCCTCAAGGTGGCACTCAAGTTTAGTGGTTTCAGTCACAGTAAGGAGGTCTCAAACAGTCGTCGTGCGGTCCGGTCAGGGGGGCGCTGCAGCTCCTTTAGCTCCTGAGCTAAAGCTAACATGCTAGCCCGGTAACAAGAACAATCAAACACAGAAACTCAGCGCGAGTTAGTAGAAAGGCCCCGGTAGTGCCACTAATATGTGGTCTTATATACATTAAATGTGGTGGTTATTACCTGTAATTCGGCCCGCTCAACCTCCCATTGTGCTCTCTCTACTTCGAAACGGGCCCATTCGTGCTGCAGGAAGTGCAAGATCCCCGGGATACTGTATTGCGCCCTGGCCGCCTCCCCAGCGTCGCCATCGGGCAGCGGTCCTTTCCCACCGCCGGGTAAAACAGAGTTGTTATTGTTGTTGAAAAACACGCCGGGCCCCGCCTGTTCGTCCATGGCCGGGCTCGGTGGAAAGGTCCGTCCGTTGTCTCGCTGAGTCGGGGTGCTAGACACCAATGGGAAGCTAAAACCCTAATGACGGCGCTCCGTCTCCTCGGATCCGGAGAATGAACTCACTTTCTGACAGCTAGCTGTCATTGAATGACGTCAGTAACAACTGCCACGCCTACAGCATGTTGGCGAGGGGCGCTCGATTCCCTCACCCTGACTCCCCGGACGAACAGACTCCCGTCGTTTATTTTGCCCAGACAGGAAACATCAGTTATGCATTCTGCTACAGATGGTGCATCGGTATCTGTTCCCCAAACTGGGTTCAACCATCAGCTAAAATGTGCAACCAATTCTAGGCAACAGCAGAGTGAGGTCAAAGCAACTTTATTCACATTTCAAAGAAATGAGAGCAGATTATTACATAGGGCCATTTCGACAAGTCTGCCAATTTCTGATGGCAGCTGATGCTCGGTTATTATGTAACTATTACAAATATCTATGGATCAAGGAAATCAACAATCTGTATGATATGCAGAACATACATTCAATGATGTAGTATTCCCCCACTTATGAGCAGACCAATAAACGGTCTCTGTGAGAATGGCAATTTCTACCTAAAAACAATTTGAAAGCCTGATGATTTTAATAATCTATGGGTTCTAATAAAATCTCATCTTGGGCACAAAATGATGATCAAAACTAATTTCTCAGCTGTGTTTTAAAGAATGTGGTCGAATGTTTACAACATAATTTAAGAGCAAATGACCTTTTCAAAAAAAGAAAAAAAAAAGAAAAAAAGAAATACCCGTTAGTAACAATCAGAAGACCCCAGTGCCATATACTAAACAAGCTCCATTAAAGAAACACGCATGACTGGAATATAACAACTGCCATGCTCATGGTGATGTCAAATCAAAAAGAGAAAAATGGCAGTGAACAGTAAACATCAACTCAGAGAGAGGGATGATTACTGGACAAAAAGAACAAGATCAGGAAAAAAAAAAGAACCTACTGGAAAAATAAGAATGTATATTGTGTCCCTTTATATATGTGCATCAAGTCCAGAAATGATACATTCAAATGATCAAAATTTTCTACAGATTTTAAAGTGAGGTTTTTTTTTTTAATAGTTAACATTCAAAGGCTTTTTAATCATATTTACATCACTGCCTTCTTGACTTCAACTTCAAGAGTTCCCATTCATTAAAAACAGAGATGAGATGTAGAATAAATAAATACATTTAAGAAACTTTCGTTGTTACAGACATGACATGTGGTACTCTTGACAGAAAACACAACAAACCAAAAAATACAACATTAAATTAGGCTGTGAGAGTGTACAGTGCATTTTTGGAGTGCTCAGAAGAAGCTTGTCTTGAGTTTGATGGTTGGTGCAGCTTGCACAGTTGGCTGAGCTTGCCTGGCTGCAGCTTTGGCTTTGCTGCTGGCCTGGTTGGCTCGTATAGCAGATTCCAGACGGGTTTTAAGCTCAGGTGCTGCACCAATTACTATCTTGAAGGCGGCTGGATAGAGGGGGCCAATCCTCATTAAGTTCTGAAGGGCAAAATCATGCAGGCCTTTGGAGACTTGGGGCGCAGAGGAGATGGCATTTTCATCCAAAAGGTAGGAGACGAGAGTGGGTACAAGAAGAGCAAGCAACTGCACTCCTATTAAACACATTAAAAACCATTAAAGATTAAAAAAGTTGCATAATAAATATAATTAGACCTGAAAACGTTAATCGATGAGTTGATCAACAGAACGGCAACTATTTTGACAATCAAATAAACATTCACTATTGTTCTGATCTTTGACAGCCCACATCCAAAGGCACTAAGCAGCATACTTTAAGAGACCTACTTTAATAGAGCGCAACACTTTAATGGAACAAATATAATTCTTCAGTGGTCCTTTAGGCAGAGGCATACTTACGGTTCTGCTCTTCAACCATGCCAACCAGACTCTCCAGGACCCTGATGCCCTCCTGCACAGCCTGCAGCTCAGCAGCAGTTCCTGGCCGACTGCGCTCTACTGCCTTCAGCTTCTCCACCATGAGTGGAGCCAGAGCGTGGATGTACGGGGTAGACAGGGCACGGCTGGAGTGCTGAAACACTGACAACAGCAGCTGGTAACACCGGGCCTGAACCTTGGGCAAAATGAATGGAATCATTCACTTACATTGGCCACACACTTTTGGAAAGTCTAACAGACCTTTTGTTTAGACAATTTAAGATGTGTCCAACTTGAGATTCTCAGTCTCTCTCATTTGTATACACAGGTGCTTACCCCTGGATCGTAAGAGTTCAGGCCGTTTCGGAAGCGGTCCATGCAGCCCTTCTGCAGGACTGTCACTCCTACAAGTTCATTACTGGCAGACAGCAGGAAGAGTGTTATCGCCGTCAACATAGTGACCTCATCCATGTCAGGCCTGGACTCATCTATAGAAATACACAAACACGCAATCATATTTCTTTTTCTTGTCTTCTCCACAGAAAGGCCAGAGGTGACTGCATATATCAGCATGCACTTGCTTACCTGGCTGTGAGTACTCCAGCACAGATGCCAGGCTGCTCCTCAAGAGGCCGGTCCACTGTGTCTGCATGCTCTCCACCCGGGCCAGTGGGGAGGTGATGATGGTCTTGATGCCCTGCAGGGCAGCTGACACAGGCACAGGCAACGAGTTGTCGGACGTCTTAACTGCAGTTTCCCTCAGTACCCCGGTGATTAGGAAGAGCACCGTAGGTAGGATAGTCATGCTTCCTGTAAAAGGGAGGGGGGGGCAAAAAACTGTGAGAAATCATTTCACAGTGAACACCACATTGTTATGCTAATAATATTCATACTAACACACTTAATAATATTCACAATCTCAGACAAATGCATATCGCAGTTTATATTACCATCTGAGCATTGAAGGGACAAAGAAACCACAGCAGAACTAGGCTTTTTAGTGGGTTTAAGAGTATAATTTATCATTGGCGCACACAAATCTGAACAGTGCAGAACAGGAAGGTGAATTGCTCTAAAAATGATCAAAGCTGGGTCAGACTTGGTATCAATATGTACTGTGGTGAAAAGGGGATATGCTTTTGTATGTGTATGTGGTGCATATTTTGCATGGTGTGAGTGTGTTGTTGCAGTTTGCCTTGGGCCTCACCAGCAGGAGAGCAGAGCGAGGGCAGTTCTGCCAAGATTGAAACTGTGTTTGCCACCAGGCGTGCACTTTCTTCGGGTAGTCGCTGAGGCCTGAGTGGCACATGACTGGGTGACTCCTTCACACGTGTATTAAGCTGTGGTAAGTGGCGGACCAGGATGAACACGAGCAGCTCCATTGCTGCAAACACTAGAGACTTGCCAGGGACGAGCTCCCCTGTGTCTCCTCCTTCCCCTAGACTGGGCTGAGAGTCTTTCTCACCTTCCTCCTCTTTGCCTGAGCAAAATAACAGTGACCTAGCTCACTCAAAAAGCCACGTAACTGAAACAACTTAAATATGAATAAAAAACTTAACTAACTTAATATTGATATTAACGCTCTTTTGTTAAGTCATCTTTTAGATGAAGCAAAAACAGCACAGTGAGAATGTGTTTTCAGAATCTGAAAGTATTAAAGTGTAATGTAATGTAATAATAATAATAATAATAATAATATAAAGAATGTCTAAGTTGCTGACCCTTGCTGGTCTTCTGTCGCTGCAGCTGGTCCTGTGCAGCCCTGATGGTCTCCTGTACCACAGCAGTGACCTGGAGCTGGACAGCAGGAGGGTCCCGGGTCAACAGCAGCCTGTGGAGCACGTTCAGGAGCTCCACTGCCAACAGCTACAACACAAATAACAATTACCGTAACACCACGGTGAAACACTGGCAATGTGAACACTGATATTTAGAGAGGGAATCGATTTAACTTCTGCAGTGTAATGCCTGAAACAACATCTGTTATGGCTCATTGCTAACAGCTCCGCAGGCAGTTGTTAGTACGTGGCCAAGTTTTATATGGAGACACGGAAGGCAGGCGGGCATAACCTCTGGATCGAAGTTTCAATTCCAGTAAAAACATCTTCAAATAACTTTCATACTGTATGTTAAAAGAATTTCAAGTACCATTTTTTCCTATTCAAAGTACAGAAAAGCTTCACTGATATATAAATTAGGTTAAAAGAAAGAGAGATCCCCACCTTCCCATGCACACACACATCATGCGTATGTGCTGTGACAGGAGACTCTAATGATAGTGTGGCAGCGGCAGACAGACACATAATGTGTCCCAGTTGAGGAGCTGGGTCCTCTGAAGTCCACGTCATAGGGCCGACAAGGACTGTCCCATTTCAAAGGCTTCGCCAAATGCAGCCGAGAAATGCAACCTTCGTTTTTCGGAATTTGTAGGAAAAAAACTACGTGTATCCTTTGAAGCCCTCAGTATCCCATTATCCCTTGTATGGCGGTCAGTTATTTAATGGAGCAATGTCAAAGTCAGTAAATATCACGCGATCATGTCTTGTTTGCCAGATATTTGCACTGGGGTAGAGATCAGTCACTGGTAAATATATCACTTGAACCATACCAATGAATTAACTACTGCAAGGCGTAAACAACAGAGGCCATGCATACAATCTACTGTTTCTTACTTGATATTTTGTAAAAGTATATCTGCAATCAGTAATGCCATCCGACTGGAACTTGTGCTCTTTTAGTTGAGGTTTTAATTTTGGTTTATGCAGTGCTTGAACTTCAGTCAACCTACGAAAGTAATACCATTTTTTAAATGCAAACTGAAACAGAGTTTTCCAAAATCCCAATAAGCAAGTATAAATTGTGTTTCCTAAAATACAAATACAAATTGTAAAACAGAGCTTTAATATTTTTACATACATTTTATTTAAAATTGTATACTAAATGTATAATGTAGTATCAATTTTTAAACAAAATTCAGATTCTAAAATAGCAGTATGTTATATTGTCATATCTCACTTCCTTACATCTTTAATCCCTACACTCTGACTTTTGTCTTTACCTGGTCCTCTGCGATATGGATCTTAGCACAAGGAGATTCTAGCAGAGTGCACAGCGCCTGCAGGCAAGACATCACATGTTCAATGGGCTCCTCTGGCCGGGGGAAGCAAAGAAACTCTATACTGACACCTGAGAGACAAAACGGAAAAATGCATTTAGGGTGTCTTCATGCTATTTTCTTTTTTTGCTCTCATCCACTACCACCCTTTCACTGTTGGCAGTTGCAAGGTGGATACAAGGGTTTAAGGTAAACACAAAGCAGTTCCTTTATGTTTGTTTTAAGTGTGAGTATATGAGGTGCTCCTCCTGAGCACAGCAACATCCATCTCTAAACCACAGATGATGGCTGTGTCTGTCTTTACCCAACATTAGATGCATCCTGTCTTTGACTGACTCCTCAAGGGTCTTTGTGGCGGAGGGGGCTCCTTGAGGGAGGGCAGGGGCCTTGGAGGGAGCTGATGGGACCTCTTCTTTCTCCTCAGCAGCTCCAAACCCGGTGCTGCTCAGCCAAAGGGCCACAGCATGCAGGACAGGGGCCCAGGAGCTGCGGTAGTGGAGCCTTGCTGTGTCTATAGTCTCAGGAGTATAAAACGCTCCACCTGAACACAGACACACAATAGTAGGTAAATACTTTTACAGTAAATTACTTTTCAATTTAATTTGAATTTCGTAATGATATGTACATCTAATCTAAATGTCTAATTGACAGTACTCTAGGAGATGTTTTTGTTGACATTTTTTTTCTTTTTTCTTTTTTTTCAAAAAACTGTCCAAATCACATTGAAGGTTTTTTGGTAATGTCTGGAGTAGTTCTCTGGAAAATATAATCTTGACTTTTATAGGAGCAAAAATAGAGCAAAGAACTCAAAAACTACTGCTTGATATGAGCTACATCTCAGAACATTATGTAATGTAAACGTGTCCTTGCAGTGGAAAATATCTCCTTTAAAATGAAACATTTCTAGATTATATTAGTATTTGGGAGGCAAAACTCTGTATTGTACCATCAGGGGGCAGCTGACTGGAGAACTCAGCAGGCAGAGTGAGCAGAGCGTAGTCCCGCAGCATGGCCAGCCACAGGCGGCTCAGCGAGGGCAGCTCTGGCTGCACCAATGTGATGAGACTGTCGGGTGGAAGCACGTCGGCGCCCAGATCCTCCTCATCCTCATCGTCGTCTCCGCTTCTGACTGGCTTGGCAGGTTTAGACTCGGCCTCTTTCTTGATCTTCATCGCCACCACATACACCTGAGAAAGAAAGCCAGTGTGTATAGACAGATTTATTATGTACATCACTTGCAGTGTAACAATTATCCGACAGTGCTCTCATCAGGGTTTTCAGCCTGACCTCAGCCCACGCCTTCAGCACAGCCAGTTTCTCCATCGTGGTTGCACTCTCACTGTACAGCTGACTGGATGAACCCTTTCCAGCCTGCACCTTGTCCAGCGATGACACGAGCAGGTTGTGGACTCGCCGCAGGTCATTGAGGTCACTGACTACGCCACTACCAATCCACGTACTACACACCTGTAGTCACATAGAAGGGTCAAGGTAATACATGGTATAACTAATTGACTTGTATACCTTTTAGTGATTACTTCTCTTCCAACTCTTGAGAAAAATTAAAAACCCATGTTACATAACAGAGTGCTCAAGGTTGATTAGCCATCATACACGCCATTAAAGGTGGTGGGGGTGTCCAGGAACAGTTATTAATAATTAGTATTTATATGTTAGGGCTGCACAAGTGGAATAGAAATTTATAAGATTACATCTTAACTTGATGATACAAGGTGTTTAAAAGTAAATGTGATGATGGATATTTATTTTGTTTTTTATGTTGCTTTGAGTTAATCATTCTGTTGAGAAAAGAGAAACCCTGAGATCAAGCTTTTGGCCTTCAGAAAGACCAGAAATAGTTTCAACGGCCACAAACTCTCAGCCAGGGACAAAAAGAGAGTAAGGTTTTTAACAATACTGCTGACAGGCAAGTTTGTTATTTTCCCCTGTCACTCATTCTTTACATGAGTCAAATAAGTCAAAGAGTATTGAGGCAGAAAATCTGACATTGCTGGGTTCTAAGGGGACGATGACTCACTGAGCAGTGGTAATTAACTGCTATTGCAGTCACATTGCTACAAAGGCCTCTAACATCATCAAAACATATGGATACATGCAAGGACAGCTGTTCAGTAGCATGAATGTTACAGCACAAACTGAGCTAGTTGCTAGGTGCTAATGTCCTCTCTGCATCTCTGTAGTCCACACCTCAGACAGCGTTGTGAAGTATTTTCAGTGAACACCACAGGAGAAAGAGAAATGTAAACTAATTCAGTTGGTAAAATTTTCTTCTAAATGTTTTTTTCTTACCTGGCATGCCTTAGCTGTTATGTCAGACGGTGTATCAGGCGAAAATGCGGGTCTGAGGGCAGCTCCGACCTAAATGCATACATGATTGGCAAGAGTTCACTTCTTAAGGTTGTTTCACGTTCACCGTGTCACTATCAATTTAGGAATCATGTGCCATAATGCAATTTGATGTGTTTTTTGACTCACATTAGCCTGGTATTGTTCCAGGATAACGTGCCCTGGGAACTCAGGCTCTGGTACGGATGCAAACTTTTTAATGATGTCCTCCAGGGCCTGGAGGCCAGCCATCCTCAGCTGGTTACTGTGGTCTGTTGCTGCCATGAAGGCCATGCGGATGAGGTCAGACAAATGGAGCACCAACAGATCTCCTGGATGGGGGGGGAAACCACAAGTATCATGTGAAGAATAGAGATGCACATCAGTCATTGTGAGGACTGTGACCTCACTGAGCAGCCGCAATAACCAGTCGGAAAATTGAATTTATGACAGATTTCTCTTCATTTCAACATTTGCCAGTCACTGTTTAATATTTGCTCTAGTAATCCTTAGAAGGTACAATTATTGCCGCCTCAGAGGTCTCCGTGTTTGCCTTATAACACTTTCCACTTAGTGAGAATGAACTGAAGATTAAATACAGACATGCACCTCAAATCAGTTTTCAGTGTGTACTTACAGTTATTCAAAAGAAATCGGATATCGACCCTGGGCTGAGATTTAATTGAGTTTTAGGTGAAGTGCACCTTTCAAGAGATTAGTTGGATACACCAACCTGCAGTCCAACCATCCACTCAATCCCAGTCACTAAATTTGTCTTAGGTGCTTCCAGGGCTGCAAAATCATTACACTGTGCTCTTACTGTCTAGCCAGTAAAATGCTCCCTTATTTCCAAGGAGCTTATATTAATACTGGCTCTATTACCTGTCAGAGTTTAAAAAAAAAAAAAAAAAAACAACCCTCCCTTTTTGCTTACTCATCTCTAGCTTGGTTCTATCTTTACATTAAACCACATGAATACGCTTATTCAGCAGGTGTCACTAGAACTGCCTGGAGTTTGCAAAAAAATAACTACTCTATAAACTCAACCCAAAAAATACATTCTATTTAATTGGACTGACAAAAGATCACAGGGGGCATAAATCAATAACAAATGCTTTCAGTGAACTCTGAGCTACTCTGTTTTGGCAGCATGGTGAATGGTACCTTTGGGGTTCTTGGCTTGTGCACAGCGGGCAGCTGCCAGGTCGAAGTGCACTTTGTCTGCATTCTCACACAGCAGGATGATGCGGCACAAGCAATCGGCGGCAAACACCCGCGTCACCCAGCGCGGAGCCACAGAGGGCTTGGATTTGTCGTCTTCGCCCAGGCCTGTGAACATGGTGTCATCGTCCATCTCGTCTTTTTTCTCTGAGTCTTCCTCATCCTTTTCCACCTCGAATGCAACGGCTCCTCCTACATCTGAAAGAGGAGAGGGACTATGGTTGGATGGGCTATAAAAATAAACTTTACTTGACTTATCTTCTCCCACTGCTGTGTGACACTCTGTTTTCTGTTCCAACCTTAATTTCCTAAGAGAGAGAAAATGGTAATGTGTAATATTTTGTTGTTTTGTAGATTTACCTGTAGTTGCTGCCAGGACATCCTTGCAAAGTTTCAGCCAATGAGAAAGCTTTTCCACAGCAAGAGACGATAGCATGTGCCCCAGTGTGTCATGGATATCAGAACAAAGCTTCCTGTCTGTCTCCCGATCCAGCATGCCAAAAAGAACACCCTCCAGACCAGTCTCTGTAATGTTCAGATCTGAACCAGGGACAAAGTCAACAATGAAAGAGTCACAATGTCTCTTTGAGGTATAATAACTAAAAAGAAGGCTCTTGTCAGGTTCACGATTCGTACTCACTGATTGTAGTGTTGTCTTTGCTGTCTCCTGCTCTCCTCGCCAGGCTCATAGCATACTCACAGACCTCTGCAGCCTCTCTCTGGGCGAGCTGTCTCAGGCAGGCCACGGCAGCACGACGCAGCAATAGGTGAGAGCTACATAGATGCACCTGCAGGGTTCCCATAGCACAGTAGGAAATTATGATTAGGATTAAGACAAACGCTAGTACCATACTTATAGTCTGAAACATATCTCTTACACAGAGACAGGGCACCAGGCTTGACAGGTTGACATGGCGTGGAGCGAACATGTGCAGCTGCTGCAGACATGAGATGGCAGCTGCCTGCACAAGGGAGTCCGAGTGGTCCTGCATTATGGCACAACCAACCAGGCAGGACGAGCGAATGGTGGAGATAGTGGCTCCATTTCCTAGCAATGCCAACGACACAAATTAGGAAGAGAGACAAAAAGAAACAGCATTTATAATCAGTTAGAGGATACACAGTACATCTCTAAGTCTGCTTCAGTGTCCTGTGGTGGGTTAACATTTATTACACTGCCATCTGCTGGCCGGGAAAGGGTAAATTATATTTACATGGCTTTTAAAGAAATTAGAGTCCAATGAGAAAATCACAGTGATACAACGGAGGTTTGTGATGTTTTTTTTTGCCACAGTTACCCTGTAATTCGGGTCCCACAGTGGTGATGAGAGCTCCCAGGCAGCGGCCCAAACACTGGTGCACCTCTGTGTGAGATGGGGGCACAGTGAGGAGCAGGGTGAGCACCAGGGACAGGGTGGGCTCCACGTAGCCTCTGTACATGGGACCACTGGAGTCCACGATCAGGGCCAGAGAGTGCAGAGCCCATGTCTGACAAAAAAAAAAAAAAAAAAAAAGTGTAGACAAGATCTGAATTAGTAATGTGTAAAGCATGAATGATGAAACAAAGCTTGATGTTTTTTTTAAATTATGCTTAGAAATGAAATACAATATGAAAAACAACATCCAAGTTAAACAAACTATAATCCAGTTTAGACAGAAGAAGCTAGGGGACAAAAAAATCATTCAAACCATTCCAACTTTCCTATTTTTATTAAACCATGAGTGAATTCTAATATAAAGTATATTTTTCCTGAGTAATTCACCGTACCTGGACCTCGTGAGAGGACCCATCCTGTGCCAGAGCCAATAGGATGCTGACACTGGTCTTTAAGTGCTGGCCTGAGCCAATTCCTCCAACATATCGATGCAAACAGCCGAGAGCCAGTGAATGGCCTGTCCTTGAAACTACATCACGTGCCGACTTCAGTCTGGAAATAGAGGAGGGGGGAGAGATATGAGTCATATGATTAAAGCCAAGGACAGGTAGTTCAAGATAGATGAGTAACAACCAATAACTTATACTACTATCCTCCTGAAAACATCTTTGACCTCCAATAAAAAAGTTTTTTGTCTGTAACTGACTATAATAAGGGTGAGTTAACCAAATCTCCCTTGATCTTAACAGGAGAAATAACAGTAAAAAACACAGCCTAAAGGAAAATTAAAAAGCACAGCCAATGCAAATATAAAATGCCTACTTGTCAAAGCTGGTCTGTGCCATTCTGGCGATGAAGGTAGCCTCTCCCACCACCTGAGCCATCCTGCCCAGGGCCTCTCCAGCAGCACAGCGCAGGATGGGGTTAGGATTGTCCAAAGCTCCCATCACCAGGGCCAGGGCCGACTTACGAACCTCCTCTGGACCCAGACTACTCTTGTTCTCGGCCAAACCCTTCAGTCAGGCAGAAAGAAAGTCAAATTATTTCTCATTGTATATATTAACTGAATAATTAAAACGTGATATTCCTGTATTCAGAGGGTATAAAGCAAGTTTTCTTACCTTGAGGGCACTAAGCACTGCAGTAAAGATGTTTAGTTGGACTGCCTGCTGTCGAACACCTTTAGCCTGCTTTATACACTCTGCAAAGTGGTCTAGCATCTGCAGCCTGAATCATATAAAAAGTCAGGGAGAATTTAATAAAACCAAGCATGCCCCAAAGATTCATAGTGAAGCAGTGAATATAAAAAAAACAATAAACCTAAGAACAAACATATCACAACAAGATAATGCAAAATGTGGACATGTTGCAAATATAAATATAAAACTACTTTTTAAAATTTCGACTAAACATCTCACCTGTGTTTGAAGGAGACATGCGGGAAAACCACACCAAACAGAGCCACAGAAGCATCAATGACAGATACACCCAAAGGGAGAGGCCCTGGGATGGCCTCACCTACAGGGACACGCAGGTAGATGGAGGAGGGATCGTGTTCCAGAGCTCCGCTGCCAGACGCACTGTTGGGCTGCAGCTGTTTAGGAACAATAATGCAGTAATATTAACACCAACAGCACAGACCAAACATTGTATAGTGGCCAAGAAATCAGATAGTAATAGTGGAGTTCGTTACTGTTAACCAATTAACGCAAGATAATCAGGATTTCTGTCCAAATATCCTTTGTAGAAACACAACCACACACAAAAATAAATCTACATTTATTTAGAGATTTTTACTAACTTGATCCTCAATGGATTTGTGGTCAGTCTCCTGTAGCCAGGAGCCCATGAGCACACTGTCGTCATAGTGACAGAGAGAGCGCAGCAAAGAGGTAGTGGTGTTAGCCGAGTTGTCTGTCAAAGTGAACTCAGCCACCAGCTCCCTCAGGAGGGCATTGAAACTACCTACACAAGAAGATTACAGAGTTTAAAGGACCTCCTATAAATGCTCTCATCTTCTGTGAAGAAAATGTGGAGGTTTCTTTGGTACCTTCATAGGTCTTCGGAGGCAATAGAGCCAGGATATCGTACAACCTGAGCCTCACCATCGCTGCACTTGCTTTCAGATGAGCACCATGGACCTTAATGATGGCAGGGACACTGACAAAGGATGAAAACACAACAATCATTAGATACATAATCAGAAAACAATGAAAGAAAAGCAGATAATAGTTATCACATATGACAAAATGATTGAACTGTGTGTACGAAAATCCTGAATCCTGGAACAAAGACAAAAAAATACCTCAGTTTTTATATCTTCAACAGGCAATCACGATTAAAAGCATCACACTCACTGAGACATCATGGTCATGGCACATTCAATGGGAGTCATCAGTCTACGGATCACATCTTCTGTGAGCAGCTCGGGACAGTGGGCCACAAAGCTACGCATGGCTACAGACGAAAGGAACAGGAGACTGGATCAGAATTGTGTCTGCTGACATTACGGAGCGTGTGAAGGTAAACGGGAGGGCGTTTCTTTACCGCACAGCGCTCCAGCTCGGCCCTCCAGGGTGACCTGCCAGGTGAAGGAGTCTCCTCTCGCCTTTTCTGCCTCCAGCTCCTTCTGCGAGCGAGGAAACACATTCCTCCACAGCAGCAACATCTTGGGGAGGTGATAGCGTACAAGGGCGGGACCTGGGCAAAAACACAGTGCAATGACCAAGTTGATTGTTAGAGGGAGACAGTATTGCTAAGCCAAGAGATAAGCAATGTCTAGGAGACTCACCCAGAGTCATGAGGGCCCCTAATAGAAGCCATCCAGCCTGTGTGCGCTGCAGGGACAGTCGACTATTCTGAGCAGCTGTCCGCAGGAGATCTTCAGCTATACTCACAACTAACTACAGGAAAAGAACACAGGGAAGTGGTTACTGGCTGGTACAGAAGGTCAATCAGGGCGAAGATCTAACTCACAGAAACAAAAGAGAAGGAATCCATAAGAGTGAGTCAGTGATTTATCTGTGTATCATTGGCGGCTACACACCTTGCCCTTGGAATGGGGGATACCCAGTGGGCACTGGTGTACGCCTCCCAGCAGAGCAGCCATCGCAAAGCTGTAGCCGCTCACAGCTTCGGGTGAACTCTTCAGGTTGTTGATTCTCTCTGCGCAGCGGTCCAGCAGTGGGGTCAGCTGATAGGGCAGGGCCACGGCAACACACCGCAGACACCAGGCTGCCGCCAAACGAGCTGCCATGCTTGGGTGCAGCAGCACTGAAGTCACAGTCTCAAGAAGTCCTGGGGAAAAGAGCAATGATCAATTCAGTCTAAATTCATTCTTTCTGACTGGAGATTCCAACTTCTGTGATTCACATCAAGAGTAATGTGCAGTACTTCACATATTTCAGTTAGTAACAGCGGTGGATGTAAGATTTACATGTTAAAACAAATTACCAAAGTTACGGGAGATGGTGGCTAACGTCATTCACATTGGCTAAATAAGCGAGTTTTCACTCACATTTAGGAGCATTATCATCTGTGTAAACCCAGCTTGTGTTACAGAAGCTTGAGAGCGCGGAAACACATGTCCTATTTAATATTTTAACGGTCTCACCTATAGAAGGCTCCTGGATGAGTGGTGAGGCTGTGGCACTCAAGCTCTGAACTAGACTGCCCAGTTCTTTCAATGCACACACCATAACATGCTGACTGGCAGAGACGTCAGCTGCCCCTGCCTTGTTCTCTCCACTGATGTCATTCACAACTGCCTCTGTCAGAACGTGGCAGAAAAAGAGAAACGAACAAGAATAAAATGTCAGAATAAAACGCAGCTGAACAAGGTCAAAAGTCCTGGCAACAATGTGCTGCTAAGTTATTGTTTTCCAAGTCCTTACTAAACTTCACACATTGAAAATATAATGATGTCACTTCATTCAAAATTCAGATTGTGTGCAGCATTGATGGGTAAGACGGCCAGCAATCAATAGCTACTTAGACTGATATTTTCTCTGAAACATGGGACCAATTCCCTGGCACTATTAAATGAGTATACTGTAGCTTGTAATTACGTAACTGACTGACCACATTAGGCCATGCATTGCTGTCACACATCCTCAATCTGAAAAGTTGTGCAACCAAAGAACTACTACTTCAAAATACAGAAGAGGACACTGCTATACACTACGGGTCAGAAGTTTTAATACACCCCCATTTTTTAGCTGTTAAATTTACATAATTCATTGTCTCAGCGTTTCTGAAATTAAATCATAGGACAAACAAACAACTGAAGATTTTAAAAACAAGGAATCGTGGAATCTTCTTGTTGAACTAAATTTAAGCAAAATTTTTGAATCATTCAGCAGCCGGACACACTCGTTGCCGTTCTTTTCTACAATGGAAAAAATTGCTCAGAAAGTTTGTCCCAGTACTGTTGGAAAGGTTCCCACAAATGTGTTGCATTTGTAGGTTGGTTTGCTTTCACCCTCTGTCCAGTTCATCTCAATCCATGTCTGTGAGGTTTAAGTCTGGAGGCCGGGCTGCTCTTCCATCATTTGAAGCCACCATCTAGTTCTTTTCTTCTAATGGTTTGGGTCATTATGTTGGATGAACCCCTGATCAACCAGTCTGTCTTCCTTTGTTACTTGCCTTTTCCTCTCCATTCTGATACCAATACACACAACTACTTCCTGCAGCACAGTGTTGTCCTGATAATGCATCAGAGTGTGTAGTAACACAGTTTGTTCCCACACTGCCTTTGTACAGAACGAGGGTTTATAAGTAATCAACAAAAGTTAGGGAACCTGTAGGAACTTTTTGCTTAACTTTCAAAGCTTAATTTACTGCCATTGCTGCAGGAAAGATACAAGTTAACCAATTTCTTAATCCCTGAAAAAGGCCTGTTTTCTATTAAATTTACATGATTTTTCTGTTTTTGGTGACCTAAACTTTTTTCTTTTTTTTTTTTTTTACCTTGGGCAGTTCACCGCTTACCTTTGTACCATTTAAGGTCATTCACTGGACTTGAAATGCTTAAAGTTCAACAAAAACTAGAAAAATAGGTTGTTGTAAAACTTTTGACCAGTAGTGTATATGCCAAAAACTCAGAGCTCTGAGTATTTTTAAACACAAAAAATGTACAAAGGTTAATTAAAATGCTGGTAAATCTGTCTGATTTATCAAGGCATTATTAGGAACAGAAATCCTCAGAGCTCTAATTAGGCAACTGTCAAGACAGAAAAAAGTGGACTAAATGACTTTAGGAAGAGATTGAAAGCTGCTTCTTGAACTGTGGCAGTCATGTTTTTTTTTTCCCCCACACAACTTGGGATACAGGAAACCGACTGTTGCATACAGAGGGGAACAAACACTAGGACGTCCCACTTCCACCATGGCTCCAGGAAAACATTTTCCAAGTCACTTTTAGCACAGACATTTCTCATTTCAAGAAGTCTCACAGATCCAGCTGGTTGCAAAAGCTACAAGCAGCAAGTATAGAGTAAACGATGAAGTTCCCAGGACCACGTCTTGAGAGACACCAACATTCAACATCTTTTTCAAATTCTGTCTAATAAGAACAAAAGAATGTAGGGTTGACATAACTTACAATAGTTTAAAGGTTGCAAAGCAAATCAGAGTAAGAATCATCCCCTTTGAATGAGATAAAGGTGATTATAAAATGATTGATGTGTTGTTGTAGAGCAGAAAAAATATAATTAAAATAAAGAAAACAAAATGATGGACAAATATAAGGAGTATATATTATTTTTTGTTGCTGTGAGGGGGAATGGCTTCTTCCTACTATGTGTCTGTGAATTTAGTGGCACATGCAGATTTCTGCCAGTGTCAGCCACTTGTCAGCAGTCAGAAAGAGTTATGTTATCGGCTCCTTAGTGATTGTTATGCAGTAACAGAATAAGAAATCACAGGCAAACAGCCATGAGGGCTATGCAATAATGCAAGCATGAGTAACTCAAATGCTGAGCTGGCAATGGATAATGTTACTGACATTATGATGATGCCTGTGGTTAAAAAGAGATGTGAAGAATGATCCATGAGGAGTGATCCAAAAGAAGCAAGAGCAGAAAGCAAGAAAGGAAGCATAAAATATAGGCAAAGCCATCTCCACACACAACACAAGACAGAAAAGAAAACCCATCTCCACATACAGCACAAGCGCAAACCATGCAAGAATTTTAGAAACTGACTGAAGGGGGAAATAAAAGCGATAATAATGGATGAGTACTTACTCTGCAGTGCTCTGAACCGTGACATTTCCCCCCCATCCTCCTTACCCACAGCCCTCATTTGCTTGCTGATGGCTTGGCAGATTTCTTTGCCGGCTGCAATTTGTGCTTTCTCTCCAAGTAAGCCCCCCAGGGTGGCGCGAAGCATGAAGGAGACACAGCGACGTGAGTACACAGCCTCAACGTGTGTCTGCGTGGCCCGCGGGTGAGACACCAGGTCCAAAACATGGGACAGGAATGTGGCGAAGTTGCGCTCCAGCCACTGACCACCAAGTGTAGTCACAAATACAACGTAGGCCTGAGGAGGATGAAGAAAGATTCAATGAAGTGTTTGAATCAGGCAATGCGTGCTCAGATTCTCGTTCTCATTTTTAAGAACTCAGCTCACCTGTGTGACGCCCACCCGCACCTCCCTGCTGACAGAGCCTCCCCCCTTTAACATTTCCCCTCCGCTCTTCAGGAAGCCAGATCCACCACGCAGAAATCCAGTGGCCATTAGCTCCAGCACCTCCTCCAGAGTGGCCCGCTTCACATTCTGACGCATCACTGAGGAAAAAAGAATTGAGATCATGACGAACATGAAGTCAGCTGAACATAAACTACACAATTATCTCTTTAACCTACCAGCTGCTTGTTTGGGCATCAAAGCAGTAGCCATGACTGTCCCCAGCAGTTTGGCCACCGCTACTCGAACACCATAGTTGGATCCCTCCAGGGCCTTGAAACACAACGTGGCCATGTTCTCCAGTTCTGTGGTCCACATGAATACCGCCTCATTCTGTAGCTCCAACAGGCACTGATCAGGCGAGAAGAATAAAGATGGAGTCTAGTTAGTAACATTTATATTATCTATGTACAAGGAATATCTATTGTGTTTTGTATTTCAATGCTGTGCAACCAACTGCCCTTAATATACAGGCCACACAACTTGCACCATATATAGTATAATTGGTGTCATGTTTTCTAAACAGGAAATGGTCTCGGTCAGCATAAATTACATTGCACCAACATATAAGTCAATGGTATTTTTGTGCTCCTAATGTCACGGCTAGTTATCTCCAAAAGGGATAATCCCTAAAGGTTCCCTAAACAATGACCACAAGAAATCTTTATGATGGGAGCACAAAGTGCAGTCTTGGATATTGCTGGAGGATCTCCCAAAAGGGCATCAACAAGTTAAGAACATGAAAGACACTAATTTTTGGAGCAAAATTTGATTTTGGGAGAAAAGGTCTGAAAATCATACTATATGGTGTCAGTTCTAGGCTTTGTAAGAATCCTCCACAAGTGCAAGGAACCTTCACAAACATTCATCAGGATTGGACATAATAATGACCACACCTACTAAATCTAACATACTTTTGTTCAATCCTTTACAGCTCCATTTAAACGTTTATCTGAGACCAACCTTTGCTACCACACAGCGCACGGCCATGGACCTGTCTGTGAGTAGGGAGCGGGCATTCTTGTAGATATCTCTGTGACATGAAGCTGCAGCCCCACCTAGCCCACTGAGCACCTTCTGCAGGCTGAGGAGGATCTCTCCTCTGCCTTGGGACTAGATCAACAAAGCAAAGGTGAAAATGAGAGGATTAAAATAGATGTCACAACAGTTTCTGAATAGTATATCCCTTTGGTTATCCATTACTGTTCCTATACTCCAATATACAATTAGAGCTAATACATTTCTGCTAAAAAAGACAATGGAATTTTGCGCTCTTAAAAGTCTTACCTCTGCACTCTTTAATGCCTTCAAAAGATTATTAATTGTGTCTGGAAAGGAGCTTCCCAGCATTCTGCCCATCTTCTCATAAAAAGCTCCAACACATGCCACTGCAGCACTGTAAGAAAAGTTAGTGTACGCATTAGGATGACCACAGATCACTTCAAATTATTCGATAAGCAATACAATGAAATACTCAGATGAGAACTCTGAATCAATCATCTGCATCACGAGTTAGATTTAACCTCAAAGCTTTAAACGCATTATCGTCTATGATAAAACACTTCATAGGCAACACAGTGGCTTAGTAGTTAGCAAGGAGGTTCTGACACCCATGTGTACCCCATATCCCCTCATAGTCTTCCTGTGTCTGAATAAAAACAAGCATGAATGATGGATAAAAGCCTGCAGGACACCATTGCCACTGCTTCAACCACTGAAACACGGCATAGTATTTGCTCGTGTACACTTAATCCCCCCTTTTAAACATGAAAGGTCATTCTGCAGATTAACATTTGGATTAACTGCTGATACCCTTGAAGGTGGGCCTACAGTATATGCCTGAAACTGTGAATGCAGTGCTGAACAGTGAGATTAAACACAAATGTGTAATCTCAAATATGCACAGTGACTTTATTTTTAAAAATGGCCAATGTAAAGACACACTGCTGTAATTATATGGGATCTTACAGTTTTGTTGGCAGGTATGCAGGTGTGTCATCTTTGCTTTTGATGATGTCATTGCATTTATCCAGAGTCTGGAAAACTGTGAAGGTGTCACCGATGCTGTAGAGGGTGGCGAGGTTTTTGGCCAGCAGTTTCCTTGTTGGTGGTCCAGGAGCACTGCTGATCAGCCCTGTCAGCTGTTCCACCAGCTTCTTCTGCTTCTCCTTCACATCCACCTGCCAGTCAAACACAAAATAAAGTGACAAACTGCTTCTAATGAAACCCACTCAGAAAAATGAGGCGAAAATCGGAACTGTCACCTTATTTGCAGCCACAAGAACTTTATCCAAGAAGCGGAGCCATTCAAAGATGAAGACAGGCCTCTTTGCTTCAGTGATCTGGGCCAAGGCATCTTCATTGAGCAGCAGACTGTGAGCCAGCTCCATGGCGAGGACCTTTTGACACAGTGCTGTGCACCCTCGCCTCTGCAATGTTAAATTAGGGGATATGACTTGTCAGTTCATGTCTCTAATATTCGCCCCTTCATCCAACCAGATTAGTTATCACCTAGAAATCAATATAACGGCACTTGAGTTCATAAGATTTGTGGACATTAACCGTCTTTGCAATGATTTTATATATTTTTTTTTTTTTCCAGAGACAAAAGTAACTTACAGTAGTTACAGTAGCCGTCACTGGTTGAGACGCTATTAAAACCGTGCTTAAATGTCGTGTAAAATGTAAAATGGCAAAACTGAAATGTTTAATGACCAGTAATGTCAATACTTCGGTGTTCTCTGTTGACAGCTGTCTCTCTCCAGCTGTTGATAGGCGAGCTAGTTAGCAACCTAAGCTAGCTAGTTCCTACGAGGAACAAGCTAAACTCCGGCTACATACGCTCACCCAAAGTGAGCGACAACTATCTATCGTCATATTTGAAGACATTCAAATGTTCAAAAACAGCTCTGTAACAACACCTTCCTGAAAGTCTGGACATACGTAACAGAACTGTTCATCGTACCTGTGTTTCGACAACCCAGGATGAATGACGACGAGTATCGGCGGTGTCGCAATAAAGTATGTCCGATGTGAAACCAATGCAATAATATCCAGAAAATGCAGCTTCCATATAACAAACAAAAACTGTGTTACATTATGTGTAACCTTTTTTTCCAGTTGTCCCTGCGCACTCACCTACATACACACCTTCTCTGAATTATTTTCCGGAACTCCAGACTTGCTGTGCAGCTTGTAGCTACTCGGACTGTAACTTTTAGCGAACCAAACATCAGGAAGGCAAATAATGCCCAGTCGGATAGCTAAATAGTAGCTAGAGCTGTTGTTCACTACAATTTTGCCACTTTTTGCGCGGACATAATGTCTGATGAGGAAGAAGACTATATGTCGGATGCTTTTCTCAGTAAAATGTAAGTGTTTTGTGTGTCTCATGTTCTGGATTAAAACCAGGGGGTGCCGAAATTGTTGCACTGGGAACCACGATGGAGATTATTGTCCTGTGGTGTCAGCTGTGAAAATATAGAAGTTTGCAGTCATTGCTTTCAGAATAACTATCACCGTTTTCTTTCTCAATGTTCCTCTATCTATCAGACAAGATGTGAAACCAGGGGTCAACATGGTGAGGCGGGTAAAAGAGGCAATAAAGAGGGAGACGCAGCAAAATGAGAAGAACATTAAGAACCGTCAGAAAACCTACAAGGAGCAGGAGAAGGAAAGTCGAGAAGCAGCTTTACAGAGCTCCATCAGCAATGAGAACAAGGGATTTGCGCTTCTGCAGAAAATGGGTTACAAAGCTGGTCAAGGCCTCGGGAAGGAGGGTAAGTGTCTGCTTTACTGATTTGTCTTATTTTTAATTTTTTGCATTTCTTGCGTATATTAATGTTTATCTGTGTGACTGCTTCAGGAGCTGGGAGGGTTGATCCAATTCCTCTAAACATCAAAACCGGTGGGCAATAATTTTTTTTTTTTTTTTTTAAATTTAAAGTGTGTCTCATAACAGCATGCAATCCAACCAATGTCTGACAATGTACTTTTCTTTGTATGCTGAATCAGACAGAGGTGGCATTGGAATGGAGGAGGTGAAGAAAAGAAAAGCTGAGGAGGAACTTGAACATTATCGACATAAAGTGCGAGCCAAACAACAGAATGAGAGCAAAAATCTGGAAGATTTCAGGTGAAGTTTGCAGCTGTCTGCGAGATGCACTATGCCGAATGTATTATAGTCTGTGTGTGTGTAATCTCAGACTTTTTCATTCCAGGTCAAGAGTAAGAACAGAGAGAGAGGAGCGTAAGATTGAAGGAGATCTCAGGAGGAGCCAGCGAGCCTGTGAGCAGCTTGACAATCAGAAGGTTGGAAGAATTATGACTGTATACACAGGCTCAGCGGGACATCACAGTGCTCTGCCATGAGAGTTATCAAAAATGTGGCAGGAAAATGACCATGGATTAATACAGAAACAATATCACAGAGGAGAGATCTAGATCTTGGTTTTTCTGTAAATTCTCTGTTCATTTCAGGGCATCACTGTCCCCAGAGAAGACTGGTACTGGCCAAAAGAAGACGCTGATGATGAGGAAGATAGTCAGGAGGAGGAGAAGGAAGAAGAGATTGTGGAATTAACTGTTAGTATTCAGTTTAGTTTGTTTTCAATTATATAATGTATTTCTCTCGTACTATTATTATTATTATTATTATTATTATTATTAGTAGTAGTAGTAGTAGTAGTAGTAGTAGTAGTAGTAGTAGTATTATTGAACCAATAACACATTGGCAAGTATGTCATCATTTAAGTATTTAATGTCATTTACATTTGTTAGATATGAATTTGAAATTATTTTGGGGCAGAGACTTGTTGCCAACCGTTGTATCACAGTGCATAATTGCAAACATAGTATAGTACAACATAGTATTTACAGTAGGAGTCAGGGATGATTAATCCAGTATAATATTAAAATATATTTGATATGTGCCTCTCTGTTACAGTCCTTTGACAAACTGCACATTTTGACATCCTATTTGAGAGGAATCCATTTTTACTGCATATGGTGTGGAACCACCTATAATGGTAAGAGTGATGACAACATGGCTGTAGTTTTATTGTTGTATTATTGCCTTTGCTGATATATATTTTCGTTTTTTATCTTTTTTACAGACGAAGAGGACTTATGCTCTAACTGTCCTGGGGATACAGCAGCAGACCATGATTGAACTTGATAATAAAAAAAAATATATATATATATGTGCAGTAGTTCCTAGTGAAAACACAGGTACAAATTTTTGACCCTAGAAACATTATGTTGGTAAGTGAGTGCAGACAGCATTTTGCAACGTGAAACGGGCTAATCAGACTTGGCTATAATAAACAGGCGAGGCAATAAAGTGATCAGAATTGGAGGAAGATTTATTTATCATCCCGTTGGAATCTGCTGTTTGTCTCTTTAAGAACATCACTGTTTATGCTATTTGTGAGTGGTTGTCTTAAATTTTTTTTTAAATTTAGAAATCCTGTGGGAAATTCATGATACCTTTTGTAATATTTATATTTTGAAAAGATTAACTGTTTTCATTAGATGTTTCACAATTTACCTTATGTACTGTTTTATGTTATAAATGTATAATAAAATAAATTACTTTGGGTTTGAATTACTTAACAGAACACAAGATGCCATTATACCTCCTAACTCCAACGTAGTTGTGAGTTTAGATGAGTCTTAAAATTATTATTGTTACTATTTCAATATCCTCTGGTCTCACCACTGGATTTCAATGCCAATGTGATATTCTGTATGTAATAAGAGCACTGCACCAGTGGTTGCCTTTTTGCTAGTTTGAAAGATTCTAACTCACATTAGACAACACCTAAAATTGTGAGCTTCTTTCATTTGTGTCTCTCAAGTACTGAAACATGATACAAGGATTTTCTATCATATGTATCGTATTTTTAATTTAATTGGCAGTTCAGCTCCCACGAGGCTTACTTGTAGGCGCGGTCATTAAGCTTCTTGGGATCTGTAGTTGTTTAATGCTAGCAAGCAAAATATACGTTTTAAGAACAGGTTCGCACATGTTTTATTAGAGCTACAAAATTTTAAAGCAACCAGCAAAACAAAAAGAAACTTCAAGAAGACGTTAGTTAAAATATAAATATCCACCGAACTAATTATTGAAAGATTATGTAACATTAATACCGGGTTAATTAACCGCTACTAGCCAAAAGAGACACATCTAGCTAATATTATAAAAACACTTTCCCACAACTTTACCATACGCTTTTCCCAGTGTTACATTTTATCCATTTTGACATTCATGTTTATTTAACCAGTTTTGAAAATTTCTCACATCATTTGAAGGCATCGCGTTAATGTGACGTTTACCGAGAAAACGAAACTTTACCGTGGTCGATGACCAAATCGAAACTGGGCCCAGCCTTACGAAGACATGGAGGATGAGTGAGATGAAAACGGAAAAGATGCGTTATTCTAAGATTTGCACTTTGTCCACTGTTCTTTATGTAATCTGATTTGCCATTACGACCGTTCGGTAGTTTATAATGGCAACGGAGAACTGCGTAGCTAAACTAAACGAGTATGTACAGAGAACACGCTCGTCGCTGAGATATGAGGACGTCGGATCTGTCGGCCCTGATCACATCAAAACGTGAGTTTGATCAGTTGTTTGCTGGGATTCACGACCTTTCAACACGTTCGTGCATGATCGTAATACTGGAAGAGATCGGGGACTTGAATTGGACAGATCCCTACTGAATGGAAGGACAGTGTCTTTCCTATTTAGATAGACCACTTTCCTATTCACTCGAATGGGAAAATAGCAATCGGTTGTTTTGTTTTTTTTAAGAAATATTAGAAAATAGTTGTATTCTATATGTTGCTTTCATGCCATTCAGTTTCCCCAGGCATGTTTATCCCATAGTCCTTGTCGGTGTGTTGTTTCCACGAATCAACGTCCTTGGTCAACTATTACCACATTTAAACAACACGTGCAATTGATGGAAGACTAACTTAACATTATATTCCTTCTATATTCCTTCCTTTATTATCATCTGCACATTGAAACCCCCTGTGGAAAGAGAAACAATAGGAAAATGTTGAGGCCATGGTGTGAGTGTGACACCTCTTCAAAAAAAGGCTGTAATAGACGCAAGGGTGATGGACATCAATATTCTTTGAGCATTGACGGAGAGTTTTAAAACCGATACCCAACTCAGGTATCATATTGATACCAGTAGTGAAAATTTTTCTGATGATAACCAGCTCTGGTGCTGGCGTGGAAATTAATTTAACAGTAATACACATATTACATTAGATTACAGTTACTCATTTGGGAGACGCTGTTATCCAAAGCGACTGGCAAGTGAAGGACAACACTAAAGCCTCAGTACAGTAGGGAACCTTGAAGTTAGTACTAAGTACTACATGTCACAGTATTGTTCACATATAATAAAATTAGTTACTTTATACCAGCATTCTAACCTCTCTAGTTTACTAATGAGTGCCTAAGGGGGTCCAGCACTATGTCAAGTTAATAACTTCACCTTTGGGAATATTAATCAAGTGTGCAGATTCATGTCTTTGTAATGCAATCGTCCATCACACCACGTTCTAGCATTGTACTGACCTTTTAACACAGGTCTCATAATTTCTCCTCAGATTTACCGTAAGAGCAGTCTTGAATGGCAAGGTGTATCCTGATGGCGTGGGGAAGAACAAGAAGGAAGCCAAACAGAACGCGGCGAAAAATACCCTGAGAGGCCTGTTTGAAGAACCAGCTGATTGTGTAAGTGTAATATACCGCTTAATTCTCCTGCTGGGTGTGTCAATTTTTTGTATCCCAATTACAGAAGACAAACTCACGTTGCACGTCTCCTTGTCTCCTATGTTTGTTGTTTTCTCGACAGACAGAAAATTCACCAGAAGCTTCCGCAGCACCAGTTCAACAGACAAGTACGAGTAACATCAACTATATATGTTGGCTCAATGAATATAGTCACAAGAGTAGGCTGCTTACAAGGGCTGTGGAGTCAACGAGACTGGGACCAAATAATGCAACTCTGTGAGTCTCCACAATGTATCTTGATTCATTTTTAGTTGCTTAGTCACTATTTAAAAATTCATTAAATAAAATGTTTGTGTAATATCAGATGTTGTAGCTATGTTGTTGGTGATAAGGAGTACCCAGCTGGCTATGGGAAAACAAAGAGGGAAGCCAAGGAGGAGGCAGCAAAGCTTGTATATCATGAGATATGTGGCAGTAAAACTGCAGAGGTAAGTATTAACACACACCAGTTTGTCCTGGCCTGATTAAAGTGCAGAGGGAAGGAAGAAATTGAAATGCCTGTCAATAGTTGTAATACTGTCATGAATGTTCAAGTAGCTTTTTAAAATGTTGGCCACACTCCAATCATTGAATCAAAATAGAATTATACTTTTTTTCGTTTTTAAGACTGGAGATGAGAAATACAGTGGCACATCAAGTCAGCAAAAGGAGGAATCAAACCAAAATGTGTCAGAGATCTGGTGAGAAAAACAGTGGCAATGTTTTGTTTCATTTTGATTCTGTTTTTGTTCTTCACGTTCTAATTAGTGTCTGATTTGTCTTGGTATTGCAGTGATAAGATAAAAGGCTTGGATGTAAATACTGAAGGTGGAAGCTTTACAGAGACAAATTTCATAGGAATTGTCAACCACTACTGTCAGAAAACAAAGCGCTCCCATACATTCATCGAAGAGAGGAGATGTGGCCCCCCTCATAACCCTCAGTGAGTTCAGACTGAAGCTCTGTAACTTGAGTAGACACTACAGACACTTTATGCCAACTCTTGATTGATGTTCAGTTGTAAAAAATAAATGTCAACACAATGATCAAAACTATTCTTTAAACCCAACACAGATTTTTCTACAAATTAGTGATCGACAACAAGGAATACCCTGTGGGTGAGGGTAAGAGCGTCAAGGAAGCCAAACAAAATGCAGCTCAGCTGGCCTGGTCTGCTCTTCAGGAACAGTCCGATTGGGACAGCAAGGTATTTGATTTTTTATGTTGTTTTATTGTGATAAATTATGGTTTTTAATATGCCACCCAGTAGATTCTTAACAAGCTCATTTCATGTTACTCCAAAGGCATCAGTTCCCTGCTCCACTAAACCATAACCTCTACCACTTACTAGTATTTCTCTTTTTTTCTTTTTTCTTGAACCACCTCGTCAAATCAAAATATTCTTACAATTTGAGTCGCATTCTGTACATCAGCATAGTTATTGCAATCTGGTGAAGCGACAACACTTCAAGCTTTACGGCAACTTTTACTTTTACACTCAGTGTAACAATATCATTTAAACCACTCACTGTTTGAACCAAGGTGGGCATGACCATGACTCCCCATGCTGTCTGTTGTAACTGTCATTTTGCATACGACACTTACCATAGTTTTACAATGCAGGTGTTGATCATAACGACCCTGAGGGGCCAAGGGTGCAGCAAGATTCGATCCACGGAATCCAGTATTTTATTGTGCATTTCTAATAACAATTAAAAATTAGGCAACATTCGAATTAACGACATTTTTATATTATGATTTAAAAGATATCAGAAGAATTTAATGTCACCGATGAAATGTTACCATACAGTGAGAGAAATGATGGCCAGAACCTTTGTAGAAAACTTAAAGAGGCAGTTCCTGGCTGTAGTCATACAGTGGTGGCCGCTGATTACCAGGCCAGGTTCTTTTAAACATCTGTGGTTTAACATCATACAAAGTGAAAATGGTTCCCCTTAAGTTAAATATAACATTAATGCTACGCTGATTATCATTACACAAATGTTGCATCCCATGCCAGAGACCATCAATTACTATAAAACAATGTATAATGTGTAACGGCCAGAAACTTTGTTTGTGCTTTCAGGTAACTTTCTGGTCAGCCGTGTCTGATGGGGGTTCGCCAGCCAACCTGCCCACACTACCACGCACAGCGTAAGGCACTGACTGAGGAGTACAACAGATGGTAAAGCTTAATGTTGAGAATATTCTGCTAACACGTCTTACTGTATCCTCCAAGGGAGACCTGCAAGGCACAGTCAAAAAGTATGCCGACATCTACAAGTGAATCAGTTGTTTTCACCAATTCACCGACTCTTCCCAAGGATAAGGTCTGTTACTTCCTGTGTAAACCTCTAATACTGTCATGGTTCATCATGTTCCTCACTTTGTAATGCTCAGGCTATTGCTGAAGTAATATCAAAATGCTTCAATTCACTTTTTAATTTAAATCAGCTTTACTTAACTGGCCTTGATTATTCCAGTGCCAGAAAGTGATTAATAGATTGCCAGAATACTAATCCCCGAGGGTTACACATGGATTTGTTGAGAGCAGACAAGGAAGCGATAGTGTTAAAAGACTAAGAGTGTATCAGTTATTTCAGCCATGTTACTGTAGTTCTCAGGACACCTCTTAATTAAATCGCATTTTTTTTGCATTGCACTCTAAGCTCTTTTAGATTATTGAGGAGGACGACACTGTGCCTCTGTCCCTTATTTAATGGATTCTGAATGCACCTATGTTTAAATACTGTACAACTGACTACATTTTCCTACTTTCCATTACAAAGTTTCAAAGTCCTGATGTGAAGCCCAAGATAAGGTAAGCTGTCCACTGTAAAGCTGCAGTACCCCTTTTACCTGACATTATTGCTCATTATAACTTTTTCTGTCTCGTTAGGCTTGCAGCAAATTTCCAAAACACCCGCATAAACAGCAAAGAGGTAAAGTAAGAAGATACTAATTATGCCAGTTTATTTTGTTGGGTTTTGTTTAACATTTTAATCTCTTATATCGTGACTTCATTTTTATTCATTAAGGAGATTTTCAATTTCAATGGAAAGCATACAGGAAATAGTCTGAGTAAGAAAACAACAACCCAGTCAGAATCCTCAAGGTATGGAAAATTAAAACATTAAATTACTTTTTTAGCTTTTAGTTTGTGTGCTGTCTATTTATATACAGTCAGAAATATGATTTTCCCCTTTTTGCCTCAACAATACTTGTGTTTATCTCAGATTTACATCAGAATTTGACTCGATTGA